>NC_141537.1:105044141-105306641 GCF_021556685.1 Rattus norvegicus | reverse complement strand
ACATTACAACGCCACACACACACACACACACACACACACACACACACACACACACACACACACACGAGGCAACTCGCAACCACTTATAACTCAAAATTCCAAGGAATTTGATGCATTCAGGCCTCCATGGGCACCTGTACAAACTTGGTGCACATAAATTCACATAGGCAAGCACAAATACACATAAAAATATGTAATAAATATTCCTTTTAAAAATTTTTATTTTCTGGGCCAACAGGATAGCTCACTATGTAAAGACACTTGCTTCTAAGTTTGAAGTTCTGTGTTCGATCCGAGGACCTCACCCTCGTGTGGAAGAACAGGCTCCAAACTCCTGCCACGGCATTCATGTCTACACACAGACGAACATTGTTTCCATAAATAAAATGTAATAGTTTTAAAATGTCCCTGGATGTTGCCATGTGTTCCTGGGGGAACAAAAGTACCCTGGCACTGTTGAGATAGTTATATTAAGATTTCAACACCACCTCATACGAAAGTCAAGAAGGGTAATCAGACTTACGTGCCAGGCTACAAGAAAGATCTAATGACACCTGCATTTCAATACCTAATATTCTGTGCTATTCTATTCAAGAGCTCTTGGTTTATCAAGATGGTGGTCAGGTCCTTACCTGTCTACGGTATAGGAGACAATGAGCGAGCACTGGTCTGAGCCCATGCACAGGCAGGCTGGAGAAAGCAGGCTAACAGCTGGCGGTCGTTGTCCACACTGCACCTACCTCAGCCCATGTCACCACTGAGGAAACCATGCCATCTGCAGCATCCTTTCTTGCCCACGACCACATCTGACTTTCACAAGAAGCCCCTACCACAAAGCCACAGAGAGCGCTGATTGCTGAGGCTTCCCCCAACACCTCCCCTGTTACTTCAGTCAGGGTTTTGCAACCAGACCTTGAACAAGAACCACTTGAGGCTATAGGCAAGCAAATCCCTACATTTCATGCGCAGAATGTGACACCTGACAGGATTAGAGGAGGACGGCCATTTTTCAAGCAAGCTCCCAAATGTAATGTGGGCAAAGCACTTTAAAAATAAGTCTTCCTTTTAAGCAAGTTTTCTGTGGCAGAGACAAACACATGCAGTGAACAGGTTTTGGCCTGAAGACTGTCCAGATTCTACAAACTGAGCCAAGAGATAAGGGTCTGTCATCTGTGAAGAACAAAACCACTGTTCTGAGAATCTGCACCCTACTGTTGTGGCCAATTAACCCTTCAGGATCCCGATGGAGGGTTTCTCCATACCAATGAGATCCCTCTGACATAAAGGGGGGGGGGGTCATTACCATCACTCAACTCTGCTCTTTTACATGTTGAAAATATCAAGGCAATGAATTCTGAACACTTGGAATACTCTCTAAAAGCATTCATCCTCCAAAGTGAGAACGTGACTCATGGGCACAGAAGGTGCCTCTCCAATATCTTACCCAATACTCCCTTGGGCTTGGCTTCTTGCCTTCCTCGATTAAAACCCTTGATTAACAGCCTATGATCTCTTCACCTGCTTATCTGCTCTGCTGCTTGACTTCCCTGTGCTGGAGAGAGCCAGACGACGGCCTATTCACCTGTGCGCCACACTAACACAGGCGGTTGCTTCTGCCCTCATGCTTCTTGTTTGAACTCAGGAGCCTACAAGAGTGCCACTGTGTAAAAGGAACTTACTGAGCACTGCCTGGCTAAAGGGGCTGACCATCAGCTTGCCACTGCTCACCCTTAAAGTGCACCCAAACTCACCTGAATGCAGAACCACCAAATCCAAACACAACCATCACTGCATGCTTCTTTTCCATTTACTTGTCTGTCTGTCTTCGTTTTTTCGAGTCAAGGTTTCTCTGTGTAGCCCTGGAACTTGCTCTGTGGTCCAGGCTAACCTCCAACTCAGGCATCTGCCTGCCTCTGTCTCTCAGTGTTGGGATTAGATGTGTGTGCCCCCACTGCCCAGTAAAAGTATAGGCATTTTTTGTTTGTTTTTCATGACAGGGTTTCTCTGTATAGCTCTGACATTCCTGAACTCACTATATAGACCAGCCTAACCTTAACCTCACAGAGATCCACCTGCCTCTGCCTCCCAAGTGGTAGGGTTAAACGTTTGCACTGTTACTCCCAGCTCACTGGATGCTTCTTAAGTGCCCAGATTGTAACATAAGACTCCTTGGATGAGGGAGATGCAGACAAACAAATCAATAGCTGTCCCACATTCCAGAAGGGACGGGCCTGGGAGCAAAAGCAACTGGATCTGCCTGGTGCTGCCCCCTCCCTCAGAAAACAGGAAAGAGTTGAAAAGTTCAACTGTTTGCCAACTTGATATGGGCCAAGTCATGGCTGGAGTAAGTTTACTAGTTGCAAAAATTCAGATTGGGCAAAGACTTTTTACTGCTTTTCTTCCTTCCTGGGATGTTGGAATCCACACTCGCCTGCCTTTCCAAAGTAAGAACAATTTGGCCAGCTGGATGGGCACTAAAATGTTGAGGCCAGGGAGGGAGAGAAAGAAAGCAAGAGTAAATGGCAGAAGTTAAAGGACCCCCCCCCCAAAAGGAAAGAGCAGGAAGGGTTTTTAAGTTCCAACATGCACGCAGAGAATACGACAATGTTTTTTTGTTGGGCTTGAGAGCAGCCACCATGGATGGGAGAGAAGGGAACGGTTCTAGCAGGCGATGACTGGGAAGGGAAGGAAGAGGAGAGCAGAAATATTGCTATCACAGTCTTTCTTCCTCTGCCCACTGGAGTCCAGCAGTTTCAGAGGAACGGTGCAGAGAGGTCCAGAGAGGTCCGTGGGCGGGCCTGCCTGCCCATAAATCATTACAGGTCCCAACCTGGAGATCCTCCTTTGAATCCAAGAACTGCCCCACCACTACCTTCCCACAGAGGAACCCAGCTGGAAGTACAAAAGGTTCCTCAAACTGGACTTTAAAATGCTGAGGCTGGGGGCAGCACCAACTGGAATCAGTCTGTAGGGGGTGGAGGATATAAGTTTGGGGGAGGTACTGGGGGTGTCATCAAAGTACACGTGTATATGTTTTCTCACATATTAATAAAAATATTCTACTTTTAGAAGTGTGAGATTTCTACTGGGATGTACGACTCAGTGTTCTCTGAAGGCGTTGGGGGATACCTTTTTGCTTTGTAGGTCTTGTTTTGAGACAGTATCTTCCCCATTACTCCAGAATGACTTCAAATTCAGGATCCTCCCACTCAGTCTCCTGAGTGCTAGTACCACAAATGTATGCCACAATGCCAACACTGCAGACACATCTTTAGTAGGCTTGTATCTTATCTATCGAGGGCTGGACCATAGCATCTTACAGTGCACAGGGTGTGTTTGGGTTTAAATACACTTCAAAGTCTGCACAGGAAACTTCTCTCACAGGACCGTGGCAGCTCCAGTTTAAATTGGGAAATGGGGAGTAGAGGTTGTCGGAGCTGGTTGACCAGATGCCCCTGAGGCCAGTCACAAACCAGGAAACCTCTTAGAATAGCAGCAATAGCCAATGGAGCCAAGGTCTTCATTCTGTTCCCTGTAGAGGTCAGGAGGGACAGATGCTGAGGAATGCTCAACAACACAGGAAATGAGCAGCAGAGGCCACACAAGACGCAGCCATGCCACAGCTTCTGTGTCCGCAGTGTCAGAACACTGAGCTGGAGGCTGCAGAGACATCCGCTTTGTTTCTGAAGCAATTTTATACTTAGAAAAAGACTGGAAGAGCGATACAAGGAATTCTCATCTACCCTTCAACCAGATACCCTACCCCCATGGTTAATATGTGTGCTGCTGTTCTATTCGTATATAACATACATAATTTACTCAAATACCTGAAAGAAAACTGTAGACACTGTTACACCCTAAATATTTTATTTTCCTAGAAATAAAGTCATTCCTTATATGATCACAGAATAATGTTCAATGCGAGGGCCTGGACACTGACTCAAGCTAGAGTCTAATATAAAGGTCTCAGGAAGATTTCTCTAGTCCTTCCAAGTGATGACTTTCGAACAAAAACAGAAACAAAAAAAATTTTTTTTTTGCCTTTTCCAGGATACCATCCAGGATCGCATGAGGCTTAATGTCATGTCTCTTTAATCGAAAACAGTTCAGTTATCTCTTGTGACCTTGACATTTTTTTTGAAAAGTACAGGCCGAGTGTTTTGCAGAATGTTCCTTAGATGGGGATCATCTGATGTTTCTTCATGACCAGATTCTGAGTTATGCACTGGGGCCAAAGGCAGCACAGTGGGAGGCTGTGCTTTGCTCTCTGCATTTTCTCAGGCAGGGCGTTTACCCGGTCTGACACTGGTGACATCTCAGAGGAACACCTGGTTAGGGTGGTGTAAGCCAGTTGCTATTTTCTCTTTGTGAACTAGTAAGTGACTTGATGGGAGATACCTAGTGTCTTAGCTACCTTCCTATTGCTGTGAAGAGGTCATGGACCAGAGCAACTCATTTTTCAAAAAAAAAACAACAAAACAAAACAAAAACACCCTTGAATTAGTTATAGTTTCAGAAGACGAGGCCGTGACCATCACAGCGTGGAGTATGGTGGCAGGCAGGCATGGTGCTGGAACAGTAGCTGAGTGCTTCATCCTGATCCTCAAGTTGAAAGCAGAGTGCAGGAAACTGGGCCTGGCGTGGGTTTTGGAAATTTCCAAGCCTGTCCCTAGTAACTTCTTACCTCCTCTAAGAAGGTCCTGTCTCCCAATCCTTCCTAAACAATTCCACTCATTAGGGAGGAAGCAAGCATTCAAATATAAGAGCCTGGGGTGGGGGGTGGGGGATTTTCATTCAAATCACCACACCTTGGAACTAAGTAAAGTCCCTGCTTTTCATCACATCTGCTTGTTTCAGTGGTCACTGGTAGAGAGAAGGAAAAATTGTAAGTTAGGCAGGGTCATATCAGCACCTCATGAATAAAGTTTGTCAGAACAGAGGTGGTGAAAATGAATTATCACCTGGTCTCCTTCCACATTTACTTCATGGAACCTCAATCCGTGCTCATTCTTAGCTAGTGGGAAAACTAGGTAGGACTGGAGAGAAGGCTCAGTGGTTAAGAGCACTTGTTGCTCTTGTAGGGACTCTAATTCAGTTTCCAGCACCCACACAGCCGCTCGCAACCATCTTTAGCTCCAGTTCCAGGAGATCTGATGCCTTGTTCTGGCTTCTGTGAGGAGCAGGCATGCCCAGGGCATGCATGCATGCATGCATGCATACATGCATACATGCATGCATACATACATGCAGGCAAATACTCAGAAAACAGAATTTAAAAATCTATAAAAGAAAGAAAACTATATATTCTCTAGCTAGGACCTGAGACTGTACCAGTTGCCAAGTGTCTATTAAAGACTTCCTGAGAAATCCAGAAGGAAGGACAGTTGCCGAGCCCAGAGCGCTGACGCCCAGTCCCGCCAATGCCCGTTTTGTTTTGTGTTTACTGTGTCTTTAAATGAGAATACCGAACGCTCTACTCTGTGATCCTGCCTCCTCACATACCGGGGCCTAGAGACTCTAACTTGCTTTACCTAGGAAATATCTCAAGAGGCCAGAGAAGGACTTAAGGTGTGTCTGTCAACTGTTTGTCTTACACTCCTTCTTGTGTGTCTTTGTTAAGCTGGCTGGCCAGCCCCTGCCCTGCCCAGCAACAACGCTGAGGGAAGCAGACCGCAGCCATACCAGCTTTTATGTAGGTGCTTCATATCTGAACTGAGGCCCTCACTTTTGCACTTTTTCCCCCTCGAGCCATCTCCCCAGCCTTGAACCCTTGTTATCATAAAGGTAGAAACCTCAGAGAATATTCAACAGTGGAAAGAAGATTAGAAAGACAGCCTACATCTCAGTGCCCGTGGTTAACACTCTTCTTCTCTATATCCTGTCAGCCTTTGTATCATTTGTGTTCTACAGAAACAGGGCTGAGCTGTCTGTATTAGCCTTCTTTGACCTAAATTCCACTGGGGATGAAGCCCTGTAACAAAGGGCTAGAATTTTGTTAATTGTCCCAAGGATGGCCAAACAACTAGAATCATTCCAGAGCATGAGAGAGAGGTTAATGTATAAAACAGGCTGCCATTGGATATTAGGGCTTACATTCCTCATAAAGCCTTGGTTGGGAAGGGCTGGGCTACAGAAGGCTGTGGAAAGGCTGTCTGGAGTTCTTTGTTCTCTTAACAATCCTACCCCTCAGTTTTGTTTTATTTTGTTTTTCTAACTAAGTAGTCTTTTTTTTTTTGGTTCTTTTTTTCGGAGCTGGGGACCGAACCCAGGGCCTTGAGCTTCCTAGGTAAGCGCTCTAACCACTGAGCTAAATCCCCAGCCCCTTAACTAAGTAGTCTTAAATCCAATGTAATCAATCTTCCTACCTCAGGCTCCCTGGGTTACAAGCATAAACAACCATGCCCAGATTTATAATCCTATAATAAACATTTAATAAACAAATATTACATACTAGGAACTGAGACTAGAAAATAAATAGGGCATAATCCCTTTCCTCTATGAATATGATCACGAACTCTCAGACACCCAAAGCACCAGCAATGAACTCGTGAGCCTGGTGGTAAGGAACCACTAGTCCTTCGGAGGAAATCAGGGAGGCCTTCTGGAGAACATGATGAGCCAGTGGGTGTGCCAAGGGTAAGAAGGATTGCAGAGTGGGTTCCAGATGAAAGAAGAAAACGTCAGTTATTCAGACTATATCCAGTTATACCAGGAGACCTGCGGGACAGTGGTCAACTAAGCAGACCCCAGGACTGGTTCTAAGCAGGACAGTGGTGAGAGCAACCTGGGCAGGCACTGGGTGGTCAGGAGGTCACTGAGCTTGTGGTTTGAATGAAAACTCAGCATTAGGAGATGTGGCCTTACTGGACAAAGTGTGTTGGGGTGAGGCTTTGAGGTTTCAGATGCTCATGCCTGGCTCAGTGTTGCCCTCTCTTTCTGTTGCCTACCAATCTAAAAGTAGAACTCTTGGCTCCTCCAGCACCATGTCTGCCTGCTATGCTGCCCTGCTTCCCGCCATGATGAAACCATAAGACAGCCCCAATTAAATGTTATCCTTTATAAGAGGTTGTAATGGTGTATCTTCACAGCAATAGAAACCCTAATTTAGGCACATGTTTGATAGTTTCATACATTTCTATAATGAATTTTAATCATTTCTATACCTGTTCTTTCTTCTTCTTCTCAACGAATCCCCCTCCTGTCTCTAGATCCTCTCTGGTGTGAAGTCCACTGAGTTTAATTGGTGTTTTTTGTCCCAGTAAAGGTAACTTATCAGTAGCTACACCATTGAAGAAAATGACACCCCTTCTCCAACCACCTTTCATTTCCAACGACTATTGGTGATTATTATCTCAGGGATTATAAAATGTTGAGGGGCCCAATCTTATTTGGCAGAAGATTTTAAGCCAGCATTTGGGCAGGCCCCAAGCAGACACACCAGGCTCAATCATACATGGACTGCGGATCTGGACATGCAAGAAACAACACAGGCTGTGCCTTTGCTTCAGGTCTTACAATCCCACCTGGAAAAACAAGCAACAAACAAGAAATGAAGGCAGAGAAACAGATCAGTACATCCTCCTCCAGTGTCGTTATCACAAGTGGTCGCTCTCACTGGATTCTGTACAAAGGTTTTAGAGCTTTCGGGGTAGAGAATCTTTTCAAAGGCTCCCCCGAAGGAGGAGTGCTCCTCTGCCACTGTCTGAATAGGAACGGTGGGGGGCGCAGGTGTCACTAGTGTAGGGACAGCATGTCCTGGAGATGTCTGAGGATAATGGGTTTGAAGTCCAGCCCAGGAGGGACGCTATGCTGCAGCTCACAGAGGAATGAGCAGTTCCTATCATGGGTGCTGAAATTATACTGGAGGAGTACGAGGGGCTTTTCTACATGGAGCTGGATATTGAAGAGACCTCCTGAGGCTGAACTAGAGACGGAGACATGCCCTCATGAGGCAGTATGAGATAGAAGGCAGAGCCCCAAATATCATCAGTTCTGATGGGATATCTTCTGAGGGATTGGAATACATTATTTGCTGCAAAGACATGGGAACAGTAGCCTCATCCACTACCTCCAAGCCTAGGTCTGAATCCTAGCTCTGCCCCTAGAACGACTTCTTTTGCTTAGTACCCTCCTTTATAAAATGGGAGGGATAGTGGTACCAGGTACAGCGCTACAATATGATCGAATGAGCAGTCTATGGAACAGTTCTACACCAGGTGAGGAAAGACTGAGGAAACTTCCTCTCGTGGTTTACAGGGGAGGGAGCAGGGAGCAGTCTTTGAAGACTGAGTATGACTGACTATAAAATATTCATTAATGAATTTTATATGGTTAGAAGCTAGGTGCATGTGCGTTTAGAAGTTGGTATCTTCCAGAGAAATGGAAATTTGAATCTACCAGTTTCTTTTTTTTTTTTAATATTTATGTTTTTATTTTGGGGGGGGATATTTTTTATTTACACTTCAAATGTTATTCCCCTTCCTGGTTTCCCGGCCATAAGCCCCCTATCCCATCCCCCTCCCTATGTTTTTATACTTATTTTTCATTTTATTATATTTTTATTATGAGAGATTGTGTGAGTGTGTGCGCGTGCGCGTTTGTGTGTGTGTGTGTGTGTGGGTACACACATGCCATGGTATCCAAGTGGAGACGATACATGTGGAGAGTTCTTCTTCTGAGTTCTCTCCTTACAGCATGTAGGTCCTGGGTATCAAACTCAGGTTGTCAGAGTTGGCAGCAGAGGCCTTTGCCCGCTGAGCCAAGTTGCCGGCCATTATTTTACTTTTTAACCTTGTGTGTAGCACACATGTAGGTATGTGCATATCATATGAGTGCGCATACCCCCAGAGGCTGGCACAGCTGGGCAGTGCATAATCCACAGTTAGAGTGATGGGCAGTTGTGAGCTGCCTGACTTAGATGCTAGAAATGGAATTCTAGTTCCCTGTAAAGCGGCGAGCTTTCTTACCAGAGGGCCATCTCTCTAGTCCCTTTTAAAGGGAGGCTACTAGCAATTTTTAAACTGCAGGGATGTCTCAGGTTGTTCCCACTGGAGAGCACCTAGACAGGAGGAACATATAGATAAAGATAGCCACAGCCTGTGCCAGTGGATAACCCCGCTAAGATCTCCATTACAGAAAATGGCGAGCAAAGAGAAGGGAAGACCAGAGGTAACTTTGTCCCCTTGAACTTTTCGCTGCCTGCCAGTCTAGATAAGAGAGAAACACACGTGGGGGTGAATAACAAGCTAGAAGAGGAGACAGGGCAGCCAGAGGGAGATAGCCTCTGTCTAACAGAAACACCCGCTCTGCTTGGTTCTTGATATACATAAGCCCATCATTATGAAAACGGTAACGAGCGGAAGAGTATGGTACCACAGGCCTGGAATTCCAGCACTAGAGTGGGGAGGTAGGAGCCAAAATCCAAGGCCAGACTGGGTTTTAGCAGCCCTTGCCTGAAAACAAAACAAAACAAAAAAAAAACTGAACTAAAAATATAAGTAAATATGTAAATAAGTTTAAAAGTGGCTTCAACGTTCAAAAAAAACTTAAGTATTATTCATAAAGTAGGCCTTGCACATGCTGTTTTTTGGGCTTATCAAACCTGGTCAAATGATACTAGCCTATTATCACCCCAGATAGTAGTAATCCTGAAGAAAAAGAAAGCCAGAGTATAGGATTTCGTTCTTGATCTGAAACCTGGGTGTTTTTCCCTGATGTAACTGAACTGTAAAAATGCTTTCTACTGCTCAAAAACTCAAGTAAGGAAAAGGCTTTTCCTGTAGGTAAGTTAAACAGAAATGGAGTGACTGAGTGGAGGTTTGTTTGTATTAAGCTGGGTGGCAAGATCAAACTAAGCAGTTGACTAAAGACGCTCTCCACATCTGAGAAACTTGGAGCTCAGCCTGCGCTGTGCTAGGACCCAAGGAGGGCCTGGACTCTGTAGCACTGCTCTTCCTGAGGTCCTACAGAACAGGGCCAGGCAGAAACTTCCTACTGTGAAAGCAACACCAGCAGCATCTGCAAACTCTCCCCTTCGTCGTTGAGGATGGAGAAACTTCCACCATGGTTAATTCTAAGGCTAGAATAAAATAGCTTTGGCTGGGGGGTCCTCAAAATGAGTAATAAACCCATAACCCAGTAATCCTACTGCCTGGCAGATTCCCAAAAACACACTTATGCACACTTTCCCAAAGCTAGGCACCAGAGCACTCACAGTAGCACTATCTGGAGCAGACACACACTGGAAGGTGCTTAACACTCAACAATTGATTACAGACGAGAGGCACTAAATTTACCCCGTGACTACCGTGAGCTTTGGCAGTGAACATGCCATTACTACAGGTGGCACAGGGAGTGCCTCTATCACTCAGTGCTTACAAAAGAAGACACACACCATAGGTTTCTATTTATGCACAGTGTGAGAGAAGCGAGTCACACCAGGGTAAATGCTAGGAGAGGCAGTGACTGACTGGGTAGGACACAGGTCCTGGTATCTTCTGTTCCTTCACCTGAGTGTGGTTCATGTTCACTATGGAAATGTGTTCCATAGTACTCTTTGGGTTCCTCTGCTTTTCCCTACACACATTCTAAATGTGGAGGTCAGAAAAGAACAGAGTTAGTTCTCTCCTTCTACTGTGTGGGTTCTGAAAATTGAATTCAGGTCATTAGGTAGCAGCACCTTAGCCCATTGAGCCATCTCACTGGTTTCGTGTGTGTGTGTGTGTGTGGTGAATGTGGGTGTATAGTGTGTGTGTGTGTGTGTGTGTGTGTGTGTGTATTTATTTATATCTATTAAGACAGAGTCTCCTATTCCTGTCTCTATCTCCCAAGTGCTGAAATTAACAAACCTGCTCCAAGTACCTACACAACATTTGAACAGGAGCAAACCTCATCTGTCCAGGTAAGCAAGCTAATATGGATCGATGGTGAGCACCTCTCAGTCAGTTCGTTTTATCCCTGATCCTTCTTCACACACCCCACTGATTCCCTCTATGGGATGCTTCTGAGTTTCTCTCCCAGGAGAGCTCTAGTGCCACCGTCCATATTTATGGCTTCCTCCCACACTGGGCGTGTGAATCACACCCCCTCTGGTGGATGCCTCTGCTAACACATGCCACCCACACTGATCCAGTCCTTGCTTCTCCATCCTCAGCTGTTATCATATAAATTCCCAGTTGCTTCTATGCCAAGCCTTCCCAGCTGGACTAGCATGAAGAACATGCTCTTGGGGGTGATGACCACCCTCTTGGCTCCACAAGCAGCGCAGAGTAAAGTCCTCCTCCAGAGCGAGGTAGATGTGGAGGGTGACTCTCTCTGCTTCCCACGTCTTGGTTAGGGTTTCTATTGATGTAACACCATGACCAAAAACAACTGGGAGAAAGGGTTTAATGTCAGCCTAAATTGCACATTGCAGTCCATCACTGAGGGAAGTCAGAACAGGAAGTGAAACACAGCAGGAACCTGGAGGCAGGAGTTGATGCAGAGACCATGGAGGAGCACTGCATACTGACTTGGTCCCCCCACAGCTTGCTTTCTCATACAACTCAGAACCACTAGCCCACCAATAAGCTGGGCCCGCCCTGATTAGTCACTAATTAAGAAAATGTCACAGGCTTGCCTCCAGGACAATCTGGCAAGGACATTTTTTCGATTGATGTTTTCTTTTCCCAAATACTCCAACTTGTATCAAGTTGACATAAAAAACTGCCCAGCACACCATTAGTATCTCGGGACGGCTGCTAATTCTGCACTACTTCGACTAGCCCAGTAAGGGAGCCAGAAGTGGAGGAGGCACTCCAAGGACAGGTGTTTCTTGAATATTTCCCTAACCATTCACCATTTTGAAGACATGGGGCAATCACCAATGTATGTTAAGCTGAGTGAATTTTCAGAATCGACATAAATGTGTGCTTTTAGAATTTCCTACCAGCCCCCCAGCACGCCATTTTCCAGAAGCCACATCACACCTCCTCTTACTGCTTAAGCCAGGCATGTTGGTACCGGCCTGTAATCCCAGCACTTTGATCAGTGTTCAAGGCCAGTTTTGGATGCACAGTGAATTTAAAGCCAGTCTGAGCTACACGCTATCCCTGAGTCAAAAACCAAACCAACCAACCAACAAAAAAACAGCTAGCAAAACCCCGATCATCTCAATTTCTTCTCAAGTCTCAAGGAAAACGCCATCAACCCTAACTAAGAATGTCCACCTTACAGCCACAGCGTGGACCACATAGCAGATATGGCTGTCAGGAGACTCAGCACTCAGCTCATACTAATACTCTCTTGACCAAACACTCGGAAGTCAGACGATCCCAGCCCTGCAACCAGCAATGTTAGAAACCATTCTGAGCTGTCAGGATATGGAATTACACAAAAGAAACCAAAATCTGCTTCTCTGGTCATTCAACAGACATAGATCCCTCTTCCCAGCTCCAGCATGTATTGGGCTTCAGGTAGAAGAGGATTTACAGTCATAAACCAAGGGAAGGCTTGGCTAGACACCAGAGGGCAGAAGATGAGTGTGAGTCTCCTTCCTTTGTGAGTCTAAAACCCAGTTCCTGGCTGAAGGAACCTGCAATCCATCGGTCCCTGAAAAAGCACAACACATAAAACCGCCTTTTCCTCCTTTTAAGTAAATGACACCTAATTTTGCAGAGGCAAAATATGAATTGAGACTGAATTAAGACGAAAAGGTATAAATGAATTTCTAAATCTCATTTCCAAGTCAGCTAGTGATTCTGCAGAGTTCAATGATGGTTAAAAACCACAAACCCATTGGCCTGGGAGAGACCTCAGCCATCAGCTGGGTAAGTCTTCCAGTACGGACTTGGAGAGCAAGCTCCCCACAGGAGGATATCAGTGTCTGCCAAGGTCATCCAACTGATGTGGGGTAGGGACAAGAGTTCGCTTTGATTTACTGGGGTCCTACCAATTGTTCTCTAACACCCTCTCTGCAAAACAAACAAAACAGCGCACCACGAACGCACCCCCTTGGCAGGCCACAGCTTAAAATTTCCAAAAAACCAAAAAACGGTCGCCCCAATGTGTCTCCTCAGCAGGACTGGCCGTAGAGAGGGGGCAGCGAAGGTCACCAGTGAATTTCTACCAGCAGAAATCTACCCACTTTCACACCGCACGTCTACCCACAAGGATGCCCCAGAAGGGTTCAGGAGCCACTAGTGACCCTGCACAAGGTTCCCCAAGGTAGTCACGGGAGACACTGAGCCAATTCGACTCTGCCGGCTCAGAAGGTTCCAGCAATGAATTAAAGTCCCAGAACCAAGCGATGTGTCGGAAGAGGGCCACTTTGGCCGGACCTGCCACGCGGGGCGGGTCGTCCTTACCCACAGCACCGCGTTCACACCTCGACAGGCTGCGCCGGGGGCGCCCATATAGGCGGCCCGGGGTCGCGACCCTCCGCCGGCGTCCCCTCGCAGGCGCGTCCGGCGTCTCAGGGCTGGGGAGGAGCTGCTGGGCCTGGGGTATGAGTGGGCAAAGGCGGATCGCTGCTGCCTGGGTTCCCCGAGGTCCGCTCTGCTGACTGGGGGCTGCGCCACGTACCTCGGCAGGCAGGTGCCGCTGCTTGGCTTCGCGGCTTCTGGGGCCTCCGCGCCGCGCCGCCCGCCGCCTCCGTGCGCATGCTAGGGAGGGAGCGCTGGCAAGCGGCCAGCCCCGGGCCCCGCGCCCCAGCCCGCCCCCGGCGCCGCGCTCGCGCCCATTCAGCCCCGGACAGTCCGTTCCCCAGCGCGGATGCTGAGGGGAGTGGGGGTAGGCGGGGGCGGGGTCGCGGGTCACGAGGATGCGGAAGGCCAATCAGAGTGCGCCCAGCCCCGCCTCCGAGCGAGCTGTTCCCCCCGCCCCCTCCGACTGCTAGTGGAAAGGGAGCGGGGCGCTGTCAGCCAAGACGCGGCTTGGGGGCGCCAGGCAGCCTGGGACAAGGGGAGATCTCAACTCCAGGCTTGTGCGAGATTAAATGGTGGAAGACGCTCCGGGGAACCTAAGGTGGCTCTGGACCGGTTATAGGCTTTAACTGAGCATCCAATTAAGTATCGGAGCCGTGGAACTAAGGGACTTGAGGTAATCACGTGCTTTATTCGCCAGCTGCCCACTGGTCCTGGGTCCTGAGTCCCAGGAGACAAACACCAGGACAAGCTAGATCAGCGATTCTCAACCTGGAGTGGAACGGCCTTTCACAAGGGTCGCCTAAGACCAAGGACACATATTTACATTATGATTCGCAACAGTAGCTAAATTACAGTTATGAAGTAGCAATGAAAATAATTTTATGGTCAGGGGTTACCACCACAACATGAGGAACTGTATTAAAGGAAAGGGTGGCAGCATTAGAAAGGTTGAGAACGATTGGGCTAAATGCTTGTTACTGTGCTAGTTACCTAAACAAACCAACTTGTTTTTGCAGGAGAGGGAACTGAGGTCTGCGTGGGGCTGAGGGTGAGTAGCTTTAAAGTCATTTGGGGACAGAAGCAGGAACAGAACTTGGACTTGGAGCACTCAAATCCCATTTGTCTGAAAGCTACTGACCCTCTGGTCTCTCACACCTTGTTCTGGAAAGGAAATGTAATACAATTTTTAAAAACATGTTTAATAAATCCCAAACGTAGTGCATTAAAGATGCCTAAAACTGGACTAGATCTCCTTTTTAGGATATTTCTTCCCATGATCCTCTAGAGAAGCCGATAAGAAAGGGATCCAAACCGCAAAGTAAATGATATTATAATGAAGCCAAGCTCCTGAGGATGTAGACCCTTTGTTACTGCATATGTGTGTGAGAAATGCCCTAGCGCCTTCGTTTCTGTTATATTGGAATAGCTTGCCTTCAACCTCAAGAACATTTAACCACAAAGGGGCATTCCGACAATCAGGAGGCACACTTTCCAAGATACAGCTCCGGTTTTCTTGGTTACTGAACAACAAACTCCTTTTTGGGGCTGCTCAAGGTCCCGTGATAGATCTTAGGGCTGTGTGTCAGCTAAAAAGATTGAAGCTTTGTAGTGAAAGCTTTCAGCTTTTACAAACAGGAGGAAAGCTTGATCTAGCTTTTAGAACCCTTTCTCCCAGCTCCATCAGGCACTGCTCATCTTTTACTGAACAGTACCCCCTCTCATTTTGAAGAGGAGGATCCTAGACCCTGAGCCAAGAGCCTTTACCAGTTTTCCTTCTTTCAACAGCTCGCTCAGAGCAGCTGGTTTGCACACATCTTTGTTCTTTCCCCAGGGTGGAGAGCAGAGCAGGGACGCCTTGGGGTGGAGGGATGCTATCTAGGTTGTCAATGCCAAGAGTTAAAAAAAAAGCAGGAAAAAATAGAGTAGGTGGATTTTATTTTCACGGCTATCCAAAGCGACAAATCTCGGTTTTAAAGTGGGGGCACTGGAAATATTCTAGAAAGGAAAAAAAAAGTGGAAGAAAGCTTGGTATATGGCAGGTTAAAGCCCGTGGGTCGGCCAAGACTGGTCAGACAGTAGCTAGCGGCCTGGAATGACCAACAGCTGTAGCAATTGCAGAGCACCTCACTCTCCGCCTATGGGAGACCAGCCTGAGGCCTGTGTATGTGATCAGATGCTCTGACATTTCTTTGTTCTCTCCCACATCTCCCTGCAAGGAGCCCCACCCTCTCCCAGTAAGGAACCCCACCCTCTTAGCGGTAAGGACTGTCCTGGAAGCTGGAAGAACCCTGCCTTGCAAGGGTAGGTGTAAGTTGGGGTTAATGAAGAGTAAGATGTGAACTCTGCCTCCTGTCTTAGCCTCATGGGACATTTGTTTTAAGTATTAACGAGCTCTGTCACCTGGTTCACACTTAGTGAAGGAAAATAAGACCTGCTCCCAAAGTCCTCCAAAGAATACACTTGGATCAGATACTAGATTTCAAAGGTTTACTGAGTGGCCTCAGAGAAGCTTCCAGACTCTGACTAGCATGCAGTAGAACTGCTAATAAGTCAAAGGCAGCAACTATTACTTCCTAAATTCACTTTTTGCATTCACCACCTTAGTTAATCTAATGACAGGGTATTCTGACCCCCTTGTGTGCTGCAACACCCTATTTTGTTAAGTTTGTCTCACTTTTGGCCATAGTCTGTGTATTCCTTAATCTCTCTGGGACCCTTTCAGAGACCCTCCACAGTCAAAATTTTTGTATAATAATCTCATGATGCAAAAGGTGAACAAGACTGCCCATCACTGATCAAGACAACATAGCCAATTGGGTGAGGTGGTATGTGGATGGAAGGACTCCCAGTGTCCAGGAGTAGAGGCAAGAGGATCAGAAGTTCAAGGTCATCTTCAGCTACACAGCCAGTTTGATGTGAGCCTGTGCTACAGGAGACCTTGTTACAACAAAACAAATTACGGCACCAAATCACAAAGGTCCTTGAGGGGGCTGTGGACACAACCCTGTAACTCCAGTTCTAGGTGATCCAATACCCTTGTTGGGCCTGCTTGGCCACTGCATGCATGTGGTACTCAGACATATATGCAGACAAAATGCATACACATACAAAATAAAAGTAAATCTTTTAAAAAGACTCTTGAATATGTACCTTTTTTATTTTTATTTCTGTTGCCACTATAGAAATGGTAGTTTTTGGGCTTGGGGATTTAGCTCAGTGGGTGGGTGGCCCTGGGTTCGGTCCCCAGCTCTGAAAAGAAAAAAAAGAAGAAATGGTAGTTTTTTCTTTTTCTTTTATTTTGTTTATTTTGGGTTTTTTCTTTTTCTTTCTTTCTTTTTTCTTTTCTTTTCTTTTTCTTTTTCTTTTTTTGGACAGGGTTTTTCTGTGTAGCTCTGGCTGTCCTGGATCACACTCTGTAAACCAGGCTGGCCTCAAACTCAGAGATCTACCTGCTTCTGCCTCTCAAGTGCTGAGATTAAAGGTGTGCGCCTCCACTTCCCAGCTCTTTTTCTTATTTTATATAACAGAATGAAGACTTCATATAAAACACTTGCTTCAAAGGGATGGAATATGATTGAAAAATGTTTTGGTAATTGAGTTGTAAATGGAATCAATCGTGTACCTTCAGAAAACACTTTAAAAATAGTGTGTGCGTGCATGCATGCGTGTGTCTAGGAGCCACAAAAAAGGGTCAAAAAAGGTTGTTGGAGCCACAGGACCTGGAATTTACGGGTGGTCATAAAGCTACCATGCAGGTGCAGGAAACCAAACAGCGTCCTTTGAAGCAAACAGTGCTTCAGCAAACTGCTGAGCTGTGTCTCCGGACCACAAAACACTATTTTTAGAAATGTCTTTAATGGTGTGCATGCTATGGGCATGTGTGTGAGCCTGAGAGTGTGCATGCAAAGGCCAGCGTACAGCACTGGCTGTCCTGCTCTCTTTCTCACCTGTTTTAGGCAGGATCTCTCACTAAATCTGAAGTTGGCTGTCTTTCAGGTAAGCTGGCCAGCCAGCAAATCTCAGCAATCTTCCTGTCAGGCTCCGGTTTGTTACTGGTGCTCTTAGCCCTGCCCAGCTTTACTTGGGTGCTGAGGGTCAGAACTCAGGTCTTCATGCTTGCACAGTAAGGACTCTTACTGCCTGAGCCCTCTCCTCCTCCACTGAACACTACGTCTTACGGAGAGACACTTATGACAATGGGCACTGTGGTTTGAATATATGAAAGATACTTTCTTGAAAATAGGCCAAGTAATCCTAGATCTTTAAGGAAAACAGTTAACCATGTGTTTCCAGTAACGCAAAACTCTCCAGGGAAATTTAGAATTTTGAAGCATGGGAGGATATTTTTTTGTGTTGAGATTAACAGTGATATTAATGAATATAACATCTGGGTGATGTATTTTGATCTTCAGCCTTGAAAGACCTGTGTTTGCTCTGTGAATCATTACGACAAGCTCAGGATTTCGGATTCCATCTTGTAACACATCCTTAAGAAACTACCTCCTGGGGGCTGGGGATTTAGCTCAGTGGTAGAGCGCTTACCTAGGAAGCGCAAGGCCCTGGGTTCGGTCCCCAGCTCCGAAAAAAAAGAACCAAAAAAAAAAAAAAGTTTTGTGGAAAACGAAAAAGTTGAGTAGCACAATGGGAGCAGATCTGGGAGAATAGGAAGGTGGGGATGATTGCATTGGTGGACATTCTCCAAACTGTTTTTGCTTGGTTTTTCTTTTTTCTTCCCCCCCCCCCCCCCCCCCCGGAGCTGGGGACCGAACCCAGGGCCTTGCGCTTCCTAGGCAAGCGCTCTACCACTGAGCTAAATCCCCAACCCCGCTTGGTTTTTCAAGACAGGGTTTCACTGTGTAGCCCTGGCTATCCTGGAACTCACCCTGTAGAGCAGGCTGGCCTCAAATGCACAGAGATCCACTTGTCTCTGACTCTGTGCTAGGATTAAAGGCATGAACCACCATGGCTCAAAAAGCTAACAGTATTACTTTTTTTTTTTTTTTAAATGACTTTTGGTTCAAAAAGAAGGAAAGAAAAAAAAAGAGAAGTGGTTTTGTAACTGTTATCATGTGATGGAGTTATTTTAATCTCTGTATTTGTGTGTTTTCTGTTTCTGTCTCTCTGTCTCTGTTTCTGTCTCTCTCTCTCTCTCTCTCTCTCTCTCTCTCTCCCCCCCCCTCTCCCTCTGTGGTGTGTGTGTGTGTGTGTGTGTGTGTGTGTGGTGTGTTTGTGTGTGTGTTGGACTCTGTGTGTACACATTCATCCAGTACATGCAAGTCTCTGTATGCATGTGGAGGTCAGGATGGGACATGAGGTGTTTCTGTTCCTCTCCACCTTATTCCCTTGAGACAGCATCTCTCATTGAACGTATAGCTAGGCTGGCTGACCAGTAAGCTTCTGGAATCAGCCCTTCCCCCGCCCCCACACTGGGGTTCCAGTACAGACAGCCATGCACAACTTTTGTGTGGGGTTAGGGATTTGAACTAAGGTCTTAATAGTTACTCAGCAAGCGCTCTTTCCCGCTGGGTCACTTCGCCAGTCCCAATTAATCTATTTGTATGCATTTTTCCCTATGCTGGAAATCACATCCAGGGCCTTATGCTTATTGGACAAGTGCTCTACCACAGAACAATACTCCTAGGTCTACGTTTATTATTTTTAATGAAGTAATGCATATTATTTCGGGTTTAGAGGGAAGGTGTGTTATTGTTTTAGATTTGTTTTTTTTTTTTTTTTTCCGGAGCTGGGGACCGAACCCAGGGCCTTCTGCTTGCTAGGCAAGCGCTCTACCACTAAGCTAAATCCCCAACCCCTTTAGATTTGTTTTTAAACAGGATCTCACCCGGCTGGCCTGGACCATCCATGTAAACCAGATTAGCCTTAAACTCACAGAGCTCTGCTTACCTCTGCCTCTTGAGGACTAAGCTTAAAGTTGTATTCCATCGCACCTGATGTAATATGTATTTTTAAATATTTTCTGTTTTAGTTTTTTTCTTTGTTTTTATTTTATTTTTGTTTGTTCGCTTGCTTGCTTTTTTTTTTTTTTTTTTTTTTTTTTCCGGAGCTGGGGACCGAACCCAGGGCCTTGCGTTTGCTAGGCAATCGCTCTACCACTGAGCTAAATCCCCAACTCCGCTTGCTTATTTTTGAGACTGGGTTTCTCTGTGTAGCCATGGCTGATCAGCAAAACAGGCTGGCCTCAAACTCACAGAGATTTGCCTGCCTGTACCTCCCAAGTGCTGCAATGAAAAGTGTGTGCCACCACTACCAGTCCTGTTTTAATTTCTAATTGGGCAACAAACATGAGGTAAAGTCTATATTTCGAAGGTCGTTGTTGTTTTTTGTTGGTTTTGTGGCATTTTTGGTAGCCTCAGTAATTTCTAGAAATAAAAAGGAGTCTATCACTAGCCACAGGAAGCAGACTGACCTAAAGGAAATCTCCAGAAATGCTTCTATTTCCTGCTAGCAGTGAGTAGCCTCAGAGGAAGTGCACAAAAATAACCATTTAGACTATATGAAGAGTAGACCCGAAGAAGAAATTAATGCTGTGCCAACACAGAGGAGAAAGATTAGAAAGAAAACATTTCTAAGATATTTACAGACATTTTTGAGATAGTAAATTAAACCAGTCCTGAAACCCTCCCTACATCCCAGCTATATGAGGCTACGGGTTCCTCGATGGATTGTACTAACTACCCTCAAGCCCCCGAGTGTATTCTATGCACATTTGTTTGTTTGTGTTTTTAACAAGTGCAGGGCCTCAGCTCACTCTCCTAGAAGTCCTTCATTCTGACACCATTCATATGATACACATGAGCTCCAGAATGAACTGGGAAGGTGGCTGGCAGAGTGTGGGAGCAAAGGGACCTGGAACAGAAATGGAATCAAAACAGTGGCATAGAAGCCTGCTGGCGATGCTGCCTCTGCATGTAACCCCGACTGACCTGGAACTCACTGTGTAGCCCAGGTAGAGGGAAAGAAGGGACAGAGGATTCCTCAAACTCTTGGCAATCCTCCTGCCTCAAGCCCCCTGGGTGCCAGGTTTATAGGGTCCGCACCACCACAACCAACATATAACATTTTTATTTTCTTTGGCTTTTCTTTTTTTGTTTTTAACATTTTACACAAACACACATTGCTTTTTCTCAGAGGAAAAAATTAAATGTACAGTACCGCTTTTCTAAACGTCCCCAACTAAGGGCACCGCTTTAGAGGGCAGCTTAGGATCAGGCTAGGACAAAGGAACTCTCAGGTTGCACTGTTCACAGAGAAGAAAGAAGATCTTCCCTCTGATGCTGATGGCCCCAAAAACAAACTGCCTTTCACTCCCAGCTTTGCCAGGACCCAACCTCAGAGATCCCAGCCATGAGCAAGCGTGCTCCAGGGAGAAGGAATCATTAATTATGCCCGAGTTAAATTGGCTGGGATATTTACAGTTGGAAAAAAAAAACACATTCACATAAAACAACAGTGGAGGAGACCACTGTGTATTAATAAGAGAGAGAGAGAGAGAGAGAGAGAGAGAGAGAGAGAGAGAGAGAGAGGCAGGAGTGTAACCCAGTTGCTAGAATGCTTGCCCAGGTTGTTTGAAGCCATGAATTCAATCTCCAGCATCACATAAAGTAGGCATGGTGGTACGTACCTATTACCCCAGCCTTCAGTAGGCCATAAAGATTAGTTGAAGGTCATTTTTTGGTCACGTACTGAGTTCAAGCCAGCTTGAGGTGCACAGTACCCTGCCTAAAAGTAGATAACTAAACAAAGAGGATAAGAAGGTTTAATCCCAGCTCTGGGAGGCAGAGGCAAGAAGACCTCTATTGATCTACATAGTCACTCTGTCTCAAAAAAGAAAAGAGAAAGACAGACGCAGGTTGCATGCAGTTAACTTTGTAGCCAAAACAATTAAACACTTGTGGGTGTCTTTTTATTCCTTTTTAAAATGCTATTTAATGTTGTTGTTGTTGTGTGTGTGTGTGTGTGTGTCTTACAATAAATAAAAGCTTGTAAGAGTCCATGGGACCATCCACTGAGGTCTCTCTCAGGCTTCTCCAGATGGCCTGTTTCTTTTTACCGGCCAAATGTCTCTCTTCCCACAACCAGGACACTCCTGAGGCTGGCGCAGTCAAAGCTGTGAGGACCACAGCTGTGAGGACCACAGCCTATAGGATCTTTCAGTAGGAATACAGAGGTGAGAGGGGAGAGTGTCAGCTTTCTGTCTAAGCTCCACCCCACAGTGCTAGGTATGCTCTGCCCCAGTTACCAGGTATGCCTGACACTATAAAAGGTACTACTTGCCCCCTCCCCACTCTCTTGCTCTTACCCTCTTCCCCTTTTGTCCCTTTTCTCCCCATTCCCTAACGCCCTCTCTCTCCACATGCTCTTGGCCCGCCTCCTCTCCCCTTCCCCTCCCTCTTCCCTTCTTCCTCTTCCCATACCCTGAATAAACTCTATTCTATACTGTATCATGGTGTGGCTAGTCCCTCAGGGGGAAGGGATAACTCAGCATGAGCCCGCTGAGGCATCCCCTTCCCCCACACCACCTCCATAGAACATACCCCCCTCTCTTTATCTTTATGTAAACACATCAGAGAGAATGTGCCTCAGCCCAGACCCAGGGCGCGTGTGATGTAGAGGTATAAGTATTCCCTTCTCTGACTCTACCTACCTTTCCCTGGGGTCCCAAGCTAAGGTCCCAGCAGCTTTATAGTGTCAATTGATCCTGACTGGCTTTCCCTGTTCCTTCCTCAGATTCCCAGGGGCTGGAGTTCTGTAGCAGCCAACACAACCCACTGTCTGCTGCCCTGGAACACAAAAGAAATTGGTCCCTTGAGGTTTTTCTAGGAACGTTTTCTGTGAGCAGTCATCAGAGAAGGGGGCTAGATTAACAAATGAGGGAAAAGAACTTGCAACAAGACACCAAAGAAAAGCTGTGGGTGGGCAGAGCGAGGTTCCGATGGAGGCCACGCCCCCACAGGGACCCAACCTTCTGGCAAGTGTGGGACCCAAGGGGCACATTCTGGCAGGTCTTGAAGCCTGGTCTTCCCTCACCTGTGTTCATCACACTCCTTAGTATCGTGCCTGTGACATGCCCTTTCATGACTTGGTTCAGTCTATCTTCGTGACTCTCTTTTGAAGTGCAGCCTTCTTGTCCCCATATTTTAGGGGAATTTAGAGCAATGAAAGAAACTGCTGGTGTCTACCTGTTTAAGAAGTAGCAAACTCAAGATTTGATCTCATGAGCTATGAAACTGGGGCAATTAGCCAGGTGTTGCCTCGAAAGCTTGAGAAGCTGAGTTGGTTCCCCGCCCCCACCCTTACACCCGGTGAAAAGGCCGGGTCTGGTGATGGATGCTTTGAATTCCAGCGCTGGGGCAGGTAAATCCCTGAGGCTCCTTTTACAGCCAGCTGAGCCTAATTGTTGAGTCCCAGTTCACAAGGGGAGAATGCATCCAAAACCCAAGGTGGATGGCTTCTGAAGAATGCCACAGTACGTGCCTACACGAGTGCACATACAACATGCATACCTACACGCGGATTTGAAGCCATAAGGCCAGGCTTCATAGCTTACCTGAGTCATAGTCCTGAAAGCCAAATGGGCTAACTAAGGAGAAAGATGTTTTCAAGCAAGCAAGCAAACAAGCACCAACCATTAACAAAGAGCTACAGTGACACTGGCATCTGAGCTGAGTGTAAGGTCTAAGGGACACCTCCTACTGGGTTATAGACTAACATGCCTTCCCAGGGTGGAACCACTCTGCACAGTTAGAGACAGACGAACGGACAGATCTTTAATAGTGTTGTCAGGTTCTGCCTAATACCCCCCAAAAGAGGCACCTCAAATAGGAGATCATACTAATGTATATACACCACCTCAGGCTTCTGCGTTCTGTATACATCGTCATCCTCAAATCTCCTTCAGGTCCCAGCTCAGGGTTACACTTTGAACAATTTAAAGGTTTTTTTTTTTTTTTTTTAAAGATTTATTTATTCTATGTAAGTGCACAGTAGCTATCTTCAGACACAACAGAAAAGGGCATCAGATCCCATTACAGATGGCTGTGAACCACCATGTAGGTGCTGGGAATTGAACTCAGGACCTCTGGAAGAGCAGTCAGTGCTCTTAACTGCTGAGCCACCTCCCCAGGCCCATTTTGAACAATTTAAACAGAGACAGGAAACTTCAAGTCCATAGATTTAGTTTATCCCACTGTCTTTATACTCTGTATAAAGGGAGTTCTATAGTAGACAACCTTGTGTCTGAGTTCTCTTATAAGAGATGATTGGGTTTGTGGGGTTTATCTAGGACGCTGAAAGAAACTTGTATTTGTTTTTAAATATTTACTTACTATATCTGTGATGGTTTGCATATGCTTGGCCCCAGGGAGTGGCACTATTTGGAGGTGTGGCCTTGTTGGAAGTAGTGTGTCACTGTGGGGCTGGGCAATGAGACCCTTCTAACCAATTGGGAGCCAGTCTTCTCCTAGCAGCTTTCAGATGATGATGTAGAACTCTCAGCTCCTCCTGCACCATGCCTGCCTGATAGTGCCACATTACTGCCTTGATGATAATGGACAGAACCTCTGAACCTGTAAGCCAGCCCCAATACATATTGGGTCCTTATAACAATTGCCTTGGTGATGGTAAAACCCTAACAAAGACAATTTTATATTTATTTATTATGTGAGATGTTTATCATATTTATATTTTTTTCTTTCCTCCTTTCTTCATTGCTGGTGATTGAACTGAGGGCTTTGCACATTCTAGGCAAGCACTCCACCACTGAACTACACTCCGCTTATTTATCCTCATTGTTGCATAGTATGAATGCATCATGATCTTTTAAAAAATTCCCATCGGTAGGTGTCTTAGGTAGGGTTTGCATTGCTGTGAAGAGACACCATGACCAAGGCATCTCTTATAAGGGACAACATTTAGTTGGGGCTGGCATACAGTTTCAGAGATTCAGTCCATTATCATCATGGCAGGAAGCATGACAGCCTGCAGGTAGGCACGGTGCTGGAGGCAAGAATTCTTCATCTTGATCCAAAGGCAACCAGGAGAAGACTGTCTTCCATAGGCAGCTAGGAAGAGGCTCTCATCCACACTAGGCAGAGCTTGAGCACAGGATCTCAAAGCCCACCTCCACAAAGCTGCACTTCCTCCAATAAAGCCACACCTACTCCAACCAGGCCGCACCTCCTAATAGTAGCACTTCCCATGGGCCAAGCACATTCAAACCACCACAGTAGGCACTGAGCTGTTTTGAAGCGGTCACAAATACAACTACGAATATTCTTGCTCCTGTCTACGGTGGTTGTGATGGGTAGTTTTGCCAGCAAAACACAATCTGATTCATATGGGAAGAGGTATTGGGACAACGAGGTGTTGTCCAGATGGGTTTCACCTGGGAGGAATTTTCATAATTGGA
This sequence comes from Rattus norvegicus, assembly GCF_021556685.1. Classification (NCBI taxonomy): domain Eukaryota; kingdom Metazoa; phylum Chordata; class Mammalia; order Rodentia; family Muridae; genus Rattus; species Rattus norvegicus. The sequence goes on along the minus strand of NC_141537.1, from coordinate 105,281,810 downwards.
TTAACAGAGATGGGAAAGGCCCATCTCGAATGTGGGTAGCTCTTATTTCACGGTAGCTCCTGGACTAAATGAAAAGTAGTCCACTGAGCATTTAGCATGCATGCTTGCACTCTGTCTCTGCTCTTGACTGTGGATGTAACTAGCTTTTCAGTGATCCCACCATCTTGACTTCTGCACCATTGTGGGCTATCACCTGGAACTAGGAGTTAAAATAAAATCCTGTCTTCCCAAAGTTGCTTCTTTTTATCCAGTCAGGAATTTTTTTTTTAATCACATCAATAGAAAGAAAACTAGAACAGGGGCCTGTGCTGCTTTTAGCTTTCAAGAGCGAGAATAATGTAAAAGGTACCCGTGTAGGGGTGACTGGAAATCCTATGATCATCTCACTCTCTGACATGTATCATAATTTCCCTGGAGCCAGCTGATCTGAACATATTGAAAATGGGGTTCCTGGCATTTGTTGTATATTCAGCACAGCTATATGGAGATACTTGGCACAACTGCAGCCTAGAATTTCCCAAACTTTAGACTCACAAAGGCTGTCTTTGTCATTTTCACCATATCCTCAAACCACCCAGCCCTTACTTATTTAAGTCGCTCAACATATTGTCATTCAATATCTGCTTTAAGGCCAGCAAAACAGCTCAGCAGGTAAGGGTGTTTGGTGCTGAGCCTGGAGACCTGAGTTAGACCCTAGAGACTCACATGGTAAAAGAAGAGGATGGACTCCCCCCTGCCTGTTGTACTCTAACTTACACACACACACACACACACACACACACACACACACACACTCACACATACACTCACACACTCACTCACACTCACACACTCTCACACACACTCACACTCACACACACTCACACATACACTCACACACTCACACACTCACTCACACACACATTCACTCACACACACTCACACACACTCACTCACACACTCACACACACACTCTCACACACTCACTCACACACTCACACACACTCACACACTCTCACACACTCACTCACACACTCTCACACACACTCTCACACACTCACTCACACACTCACACACACACTCACACACACTCACACACACACACACTGAGGCAAGCATGGCATGCATAAACACAATCTTTCTTGCTTGATCTTGCTCACTCTCAAATACATGCACACGCTGAGGAGAGCACGTGCACATGCACAAACAGACACGCTCATAATTTTTTTTGAAGCGTCTGTTTTAGCCTCGTCCTAATCGATAACAGTTGTGATCTTATACTTTACTATGCTACAAACATTCTTTTTATCATACAAGAAAACAGACACATTATTTGGCTAATCAAATAAAATCGTCAGCCTGTGTGAGAGACTCTCCACTGGCCTCTTCTGGTCCTCCCAGGACCTGCTCCATCTGGGAAGCTGAGGTTGGCCCACGGCCTCAGACAGCTCAAACAGCTGTCTCAGTTTGCTTCCTGTTGCTGTGTTAAACACCACAATCGAAAGCAACTTGGGGGAGAAACGGGCTTATTTGGCTTACACTTCCAGGTAACAGCCCATCACTGAGGGAAGTCAGGCCAGGAACTCAAGCAGGAGCAGAGCAGGAAGCACGGAGGGAAACTACTTACTGGCTCATTCTCCCAGGTCTCTGTGAACAGGGACAAAATTACTACAAGCTGTTGCTCTTTTTCTGTTTCACCCAGAGCTAACAGAAATGGTGTTGTGTGACAAAACTCTCCCTGCCACACACATCTACTCACCCCACCTAGGGAGTTTGTGACAGACCAAAGTATAGATCTCACTGTAAGGGTCCATGATTCACCAAAGAATGAACCACAGACTCAGATAGTATGTAAATGCAGAGTGCTTCATTCTGCAGAAACCCAGCATGCTGGGGGCTGCCATTACCAAGATGGAGAGATATCAAGAGAGCTTGCAGGCCTGAGTTAAAGCACGTTAGGGGATTCCAGGGTAGGTGACCTTTTTCTTGCTCTATCTCTAGGGACATTCCATTATCGGGTGTGGGGGTTGGAAACTGAGGTCTGGAAACTGTTGTTGGGGAAGTCTGGGAATTATCGCTGAGACATTCTGGAAGCTGCCACTGGCCATTGTCCTTGTCTCAGGCCAGGTGGCAGGGCAGCATCTGACTAGCAGCCTGAAGCTTCTCTTTTTATTTTCTTTTTCCTAGTAACTGACTTGTCTGGCCTTATTTGGACTTAGGCCTAGTCTCCTAAACTGCCAATTTGAAGCCTGTCATGGAGTCAGCCTAGCCTTCTCACCACCAAAGTCTAACTTGGTGAACCATGAGTCTATAGGTAATGGGTTACTGACTGGAGCAGAAGCGACTCAAAGATAGCACAGCACCAATGCCCACTGTACCATTCTTTACACCCTTCCTTTTGGTTTTTTTTTTTTCAATTCCCCTGCCCTGAGTGTGTGTAGGCTAGAGTATATGCACCTCCATTGAGACAAAGTTTCTTATTGGCCTGGAACTTACCAGTTAGACTAGACTAGCTTGCCAAGGAGCCCCAGGGAGCCTCTGTGTCTACAACTTACCAGTTCTGGGATCACAAGTGTGCATCACCACATCGGGTTTTTTCTTATGGTTTCTGGGGCTCGAAGGCAAGTCTTTGTGCTTTTGAGGTTTCGCTGATGGAGTTGTCTATCCCTGAGCTTGGGCTATCTGCAGCAGAGGGAAGCTTGCTGTGCGAGGGCTTGGTAACTTTACATCACTGATGTGATTACCGTCCTCTCACCCACGGTCCTGGAGGTGCTGAAAGCTAGGGCTGCTTTGGCGCAGGAGCTGGGCGCCTTTATAAGTTCTTGCTTCCTAGGCTCTAGGGCAGATAGTCCCAAGGGCTATCTGTGCCATCTGTTACCACAATGACTGTCTTCAGATCACGGACCAAGTCTCGCTGAGAATTGAATCCCTCGGGTATAACAGGAAGATGATACTCTGATGAGGCTCTTGGAGGATGCCATCAGACTGAAATAATGTGTTCAAAAGTCTACAATGTACCCCAAAGTGTGATTCATGTTTATTAGTCTTTATCCCAGAGGCCACCCCACCCCCATTCCTTTGAGTAGGTGTTGGTAGCCAGTGATGACTGAACTTTTGCTTCCTTTTCCAGAAAGTTATTTGCACTAGAAACTAGACTTTTATTCATAGGTAAGAATAGAGGACAGGGGAACATGAGATGGCCCAGAGATTAAAAGTATTTGCTACCCTTCAAAGGACCTGGGTTCAGTTCCCAGCACTCACATACAGCAGCTTACAACCTCCTGGGGATAGTTCTGATGCCTCCTTCTGGCGTCTGCAGCCACCAGTGTGCACAAGGTGTATATACATAGACTCAAGCACATACACAGACACAGAAAATAAAAATAAATTTTTTTTTTGGTTCTTTTTTTCGGAGCTGGGGACCGAACCCCGGGCCTTGCGCTTCCTAGGTAAGCGCTCTACCATTGAGCTAAATCCCCAGCCCCCAAAATAAATATTTTTAAAATGAGTAATGTATGGACTGGATATGGTGGTTTATGCTTGTAATCTAGTACTTTGAAGCTGAGACAGGATTGCCGTGAGTTTGAGGCCAGCCTGTGCTACAGTGTGGCCGCTGTTAAAGAAATGAGTTTTAAATTCACAGGCTGACTGCGGGGATGGCAACTCCTGAGCTTGCTTCAATTTCCTTCCCAGGATGCTTTGCTGGTGCTGCAGTCTCTATCCTTAAAGGGATGGGTTTGGTTACCAATCAGAAACATGAGCTTGCTTCAATCTCCTTCCCAGGATGCTTTGTTAGTGCTGCCATCTCTATTCTTAAAGGGAAAGGCTGTGTTACCAATCAGAAACATTCTGTGCAGAAGGCTAAGGGTTTCCAAAGACAAATCACTGACGGGGAGCCATCCTTGTCAGCCTCTGGGTGGTGAGAGTTTCCTCAAGGCTTCCTTAGGCAGTAGGAGGGAAAGAAATCTTTCCCCTGGTAAGGGAGAGCAATCGGTCAGCGCGTTCCGTGATGTCTGGAGCCCCTGTGTCTGGGCTCTTGTTTCTGCTTACACGGATTGCAGCTGTTCTTTCTTGGCTTTGATCATCACCCCTGTGTCCCATCCAAGTTCTTACCTCCTAGCCAAAGCACTTGATTCCTGCTTCCTAGCCTCCCATTGCCGCCCCATCCTGTAAAGATGGATGCCAACTCACAGTGTGTTGGAAAGAGTTTCTCAGTTAGCTTCGGTGCGGCCCAGCGTGCCCTCTCTAAGTGTCTGGCTCATAAATTAATTTGTCCTTAAATCGAACTCAATTCTACACATCACTCCTCTATCCCCAAAGTCTCGCCAGGCTCACGATTATCTCCCGAATTAATTCCTATCAGCTGACCCAGCCTTAGAAGTCTTCCTCCATCTGGTTCCTCAGGGTAACAGGCAGCAGATCCAGGCCAGACTCAGTAATTGTGTTGGCAGACGCCGCCTCTGGCAACAGTGTTACTTAGTAGTGAGAATGGGACTTGGGCATGAGGCCTGTTGTGCCCTGTTTCCTGGTTCCTTTTTCAGGTACTTATTGGCCTCACTTGGCCTTGCCACCCTCATGTCCTGCTCTCAGCTTTCCCTACCTCGTTTCTGGTCCGCAGCTCTGCCCAGGGTTCACCTGCAGGCATCGCACCACTCAGGAATCTACGCGGTTGTCACGCCGTCACTTCTACCTTCATTGTTTATTTTTCTAAAGCTAAAACCAAAACATAAGTCAGGAATAAAATTGTAAGCATTTTAAGTTAGGATGGATTGTAGAGTGCTTTATGTAAATTGACAGATAGACTGGGTGTTAAGTGTATCTTATACTTTATGGTTTACATAATTGTAATGGTTACGCTCAATTTATACCTGAAAGAAAAGAGCCTTTTAATTGGACAAAACGGGGGGGAAACATCGTGGGTTGCCTTGGTGCTGTTTATATTCTGAGGTTAACTCTGCTTCCTCTAGAAGGGCTACCCAGATGAGGAGCGGATCACATACTCACGTGATTTCATGTGAACGTTCTCCCCATTTTAACTGGTCAAATAAAGGCTAGAGCCTGTGATTGGGCAGTGGAAGGGAAAGGTGGGGCTGGAGGTTCTAGAGAGTGGGGGGGGGGGAGTAAGGGATGAGGGAGAAAGAGACAGAGGAAGAGGAGGTAGAAGGAAGATGGCGCAGACCCACGTGACCTGGAGGAGCTGCAAGTATCAAGAGGTCTCACAGCTGGGGAGTAGAGTAGTGCAGTGGTGAATCTGCCCAATCTAGGTGTGCGGCTTATAAATATTGTAACTGAGTTGTGTGTTTTTGCATGGGCTTATTGGGGTTGGAGATTTACTACAACATATGTGTGTGATGTGTATACATGTATGTGTGTTCCTGTTTACATGTGTGTGGGCACAGGTGGTGGGGCATACGTGTGGTCCCTAGGGTAGAAGCAGGTTCTTAACTGAACCTGGAGCTCTTCATACAGTCTTGCTGCCCAGCTTGCTCTGGGGGATTCGAGTCTGGCTTCTGAGTGCTGGAACTACAGGCAGGCTGGGCTGCCGAGCCCACCCAGTATTTATGTGGATGCTGAGAACCTCATGTTTATATTGCAAATAGTGTATCCAGTGAGCCATCTCCCCAGTCCCTGTACCCCAAATTTACTTTCCTTTTCCAAACCCCCAAGTCATTCGCAGATGTCATTCTCAACCAGGATAGAGTCTGACATATCTTAGGGGAAGACCCCTGCAGCATCTCTAGGTTTCTGAGAGAGCGAGAGAGAGGGAGAGAGGTAGAGAGAGAGAGAGAGAGAGAGAGAGAGAGAGAGAGAGAGAGAGAGAGAGAGATCTTCTGGGTTCCTGCCTGGAAAGCAAGGATCTGGCTTCCAGCACGTTCCCACCTCAGCACTGAAAGGACTAGAAGTTGCTGAGTATGGTAATCAATATCTATCTTCAATCGCTCTCTGCATCTTAGATTCCGTTGTCTTCCTGTCCAAACCCACACTCAAAGAGTACAGTTCTGACTTCTGCTGAGTTGAGACAAGGCGGCATCCAGGGGAAGGAAATGTGCAGCCTACGAAGCGCCAGAGGGCGCAAGGCCAGATGGTCCTCCATGGGTGGCCTACCAAGTGTTCAAAACAACCTCTACACACTTAACCAGCCCTCTACAACTTCTCAACCAGCCCTCTTCCCAGTCGCCTCCACTTTAACTATCCAACCGCTGCCTACCGTGTTCCAAAGTTCTTGGCGCTCCCTCTTCTCTCTGTGTTCAAGCATGTGGACATATGGAGTTTTTGTTGTGTCTCTCACTGGCCTGGAATTCACCAAGCAGCCTAACTTGCTGGGCAGCAAGCTTCAGGGATCCCCCGTCTCTACCGTCCCAGAGCTGAGATTACAAGAGGGTGGCACCACACCTGTCTCTCTTGCATACACCGTGGGGATTGAACTCAGGTCCTCACGCTTGAAAGGCAAATATTTTACTGACTGAGCCATCTCATTAGCCCGTCTTCTACCTCTGAAGAGCCTGTGACTTAGGGTGTGGTGGTGTTATTCGCTCAGTCAGGAATTCCTCCTTTGCTTGGCTGCCTGGGTCCATGCTATTGCTATTATTGTCTTCTCATAAGATCTTCCCACAAAGCATCTCTTTAAGCCCTCTTAGCAGGAGAACAAGTGGAGGTTTGGAGGCAGGATTGCCTCAGCTTACTCTCACACTTGTCTTCTGCCCAAGGCCATGCCAAGAGTTGGATCTATGTGAAATGACAAGTCAGCAGGATTGATGAAATCTCAGTCTCATCCAAACTTGTTCTTGCAGCAAGAAACATTTAGTGACAAAGATCAAGACGAAGGGACAGCCTAAACACTGGGAATCTGGACGGCCCAGTGTAGGCTCTCTAACTACTATTCCCTAACAGCATCCTGGATCCTTTTGCTGCTTATATGTAGCTTTAATCCTGCCATTTTGGAAGCTAAGGCTGAGCTGGCTGTAAGCCATTTCTATCCACTGTGGTAACCAGGCGGTGATCTACTTACGTCTCTCCCTTGGATTCTCATGTGCAGTGTTTGCCTCAGCTCGTCACACTCACAGTTCTGAAGAATGGTAAATAGGTAGAGGTATTTTATCCCAAATCCCCAAACTGTCTCCCCCCAGCTTTGAGGAGACTCTAGGCAGGTTCACCTACAACACACAAAGCTCCAATGTCAGTAAGGAAACTGCACCCGCCCTCTTCAGTAGGAGCTCACACGCAGTGCCCCACCCAGGCAGCACTCATGAGTAGCCTTGGGTCCAATTCTATTGCAGACCAAGGGCTCTCTCTGAGTCCTTCATCTGAATTCATGGCTAAGTCTGGCCGGTCTCCCCCTCTTTTCCTTTCCTTCTCTTAGTTAAGGGAGGCTTCGATGAAATGAGTCTCAGCCAACAGTGGTGGCAAGAATGAATGCACTTTCCCAAGTGTGTACCCCTCCCTCCTTTTTTTTTTTTTAATGAATGAAATTTGGTAAGGATCAGTTTTTAGATTTGCAGAAAATTCAAGCAGAAAATACCAGATAGTCCCATCACCACCTCTAATTAGACTAATAGGAACATAAATTCTCACTAGCAAGCCACGAAGCCTGTGGTTTCAGTCTTGGTGTTGTTCTTTACAGGTTATAAGAAGCACACGATGCCATGTGACCACCATACTGGATCATCAAGAATCGTTTTCCCTAAGAACCCTTCAGCTCACCTGCGCTTCCCTTCTCCTTCTCCCTCCCCTGCTCATGGGAACTTTTTAACCCTGAATGTTCTGGCCCCTGTCGACTCTATGTATGCCACTGTCCCTCTTCTAGAGGAGGAGGAGGATGGGTATGGCGATGAATCGTCACCACCATCAACGTGACTGGTTTGGAGGAGGAGACACACCTCTGAGTTTGGAGAGCACAAGGGTTTGGACTTCACACTGGACAGGAGGGGAGGCGAGCTGAGCATGGCCCTCCTGGCTCTCTGCTTCCTGACTGGACACAACATGATCATCGTCTCATGCTGCCCTGCCTTTCTCATCAGGCTGGACTGGATCCCCTCAAACTATCAGCAAAAATGAACTCCTCCTTTCTTATGTTGCTTTTTGTCATAGCATGAGTGAAAGTAGTCGGTACAAGTGAGAGGGGTGTGAGGGGGGCTATGACCTTCCTCAGTGGCCAACTACTCTCCTCCCCAGCAGGAAGGAGTCCAGCCAAAAATACCAGTAAAAGTGATTCCCTACCTTTCTCTCCTCCCTACCCCTTCCTTTCCCTCCTTCCCTGCTGCCTCATCCTATCCGAAGAAGGGAGCTGAAGTTAGCACACATTTAGAAAGGACATCCCATGAAAACAGAAGTCCTTTACTCCATGGTGACGCATTAGAGCATGTTTATAAATACACACTTTACTATTTTACTAGAATGTTGATAGACAGAGTGTTTCACAGTGCCAGTGAAGGACATCTGCTAAAAATAAAGTCTGTGAAGATCGTTTTGCCTTGCACAATTCTGAGAAAGAGTTTCCACTAACAGAGTCAGCCCCATTCCTTCCAAGACTCTGGTTGTCCTTTGTAAACCACAAGGATATAACCACATGGGCAGGACCACAGGCAAAACAGCAGAGAGTGTGGGGTGCGTGTTTCTCCTCACCCACTGAATTATGCTGTGATGAATGTCAGCAAATGAGGTCGGATGTCAGCATCTGAAGACAAATTGATTTCTTGGTTGTTCAGCCCTTCTGTGCCCATAAATACAGGAGTGTTTTTAATACCAACTATTGATCAGTAGGATGCTGGCCTTGGAGCTGGCCAGGGTCTTGAGGACCCCTATCATTAGAATGGAAGACTGAATGGTCTGTAACTTCTTACTTTTGCTGTTATGTAATAAAATACTCCCGACAAGATCGCTGTAAGGGAGGAAGGGTTTATTTCATTAAGTGTCACAGTCTGCCTTAGTGGGGGAGTATGGCCAGCAGCTTGTGGCAGCTGGTTGATTTGCAGATCAAAGGAAGCAGAGGAAGGATAAAGGCCAATCTATCCCTTTCACACAGCAATATCTCAGCCTAGAGAATGGCCCCTCAATGGGTATCTCAATTAACCTAATCAAGATCATCTCCCATAGGCATCCCCAGATGCTTATCTCCTAGGTAATTCTAGGTCTCCGGCAACCCGACAGCTATTGAGCGTCATACATAGGCTCTAGGAGGTAGGAAAGCCTCATGAGCAATAGTGCTCTACAGTTGGCCGAATGGTGCACTCTCGCTGGCCTCAAACTCCCTATGTACTTAAGGATGTCCTTGAACTTCTGCTCTTCCTGCCTTCACCTCCTAAGAGCTGAGATTCCAACCACACACTATTCGGATTGGTTCCTAGGGCCCAGGGGGTTGAACCCTGGGTTTTTCATGCATGCCAGGCAAGCACTGTATAAACTGACCTACATTCCCAGCCCTGTATTCATTTTTCAACACCCTGTAGTTTTACCTTGCACTGGGCTCAATGAATTTCTCTATGTAGCCATACTGCTCCAGGGGTGGGGAAAGCCAGGATGGTGGGGGGACACTCTGAGAGTTCCAGCAGAGAAGGTTAACACCTGCCATAAAGCATTCTAATCTTGGAACGATTGGCAACGAGGAGAACATGTCGGCCGGGTTCTGTCCTGCGTGTGGGTGGCTTGACATGAGGGTCCAAGAAAGGGCCCAACATTGACTGAGACAATCCTTTGGAGAAAGGACTTCTGAGCTTAGAGAACAAGGGCCACAGGGTTGATCCGAGCCATGTTGGTTGTGATACTTGGTGCCTGTGTCCGCCCCCCCCCCAATCTAGATTTTTAAAGAGGGAAAACAGAGACGTGGTTTGGCTGTGGTGGCTGTGAAGCAGAGCGTCCCTTCTAACATTAGGACCAGAGCTAAAATTGGGTAGGTTTCACACATTCTAACACATAAGCCTTCATTTGTGTACAGTGTGACTGTTTTCATTACTCTGTAATAAGATTTTATTTCCCCATAAGAAATAATCCAGGCTGGTGAGGTGGTCCACTGGGTAAAAGCGATTACCATTAAATCTGATGACTTGAGTTTGAGTCCCAGGACCCACGTGGTGAGGGAGAGCTGACCCTGCTGATTGTCCTCTGGCCTCCACATGTGCACTGTGGTACACATGTGCCCTCCCCAAATAAAAAAATGTAATAAAAAAATAAAGTTATAATTCCCTAGACCTGGCATAGCCGCTGCAGACTCTTCTGACTGTTCTCCTCTCATCTGCTCCCCCTGTCAGAGCTGTCATGAATGTTTAACCATGTTGTCCCCAGCAGACTCTCAATGTAGCCACCTAAGCATTCTGGGCAGTGACTGAGATTCCAACGTGTCAAGACCATGGATACAGCCTGTGGAAGCAACATCAGTCCTTGTCTGATCCAGCTGAAATGTTACAGCCTAAGGGATGTTGTATATATATAAAAAAATTTTTTTGTTTGTTTTAGACTCCTGGGGCAGAGCCTCTAAATCCTTGGAATTTTCTAAGTAGTCATCGTGGGTCCTGGATCACTCCCAAGTTTATACTAACAAGGTGACTAGCGGTGGCTGTTGTGTATGGGCTGGATAATGATCTGGAGACCCACATTTTCAGTCTCGAGTGGATTGGTTTACTAAGCTAAAGAAAGTCAAAGTAAAAGAAGAGATGGGGAAGACGGGGAGATTGATAATAAACATCAAATGAGATGCTTAAAACATCCAGCAAAAAACCGACTAGGGAACTCTTATTGAAACAGTCTGGGGTGTGTGGTAGAGTGGCAGACAGATCAGAATATCCCCTTAGATGAGGCTTCCTGGTAGAAACACAACAACAGAAATGTAACATCACTAAAAGGGCTTGCAGACACCCGGCAGAAATGGACTGGTGGAGCCCCACTGAGGCAGCCGGCTGGAGTTCCAATAAGGAAAGCCCTGGTTAGATCAGTGTTTCCTTGGGTGAGACTTTCTAGGAAAAAACAAGTAGTGACAGATAGATCCATCGCCAAACCAGGGAGGTGGGGCGGTGTTAGGAACCCAATAAAGGAGTTAAGGCAGCCAGCTGGGGTTTCCTAGTGAGCTTTCTCCCTATGAATGACTTTTCCATGAACTTCTGACTTCCCCCTCCCAATGCAGGCATTTTTATATCATGAGATAAACAGTGCAACACCTCTTGGGAATGGTTTACCATCCAGCTGTTTTCAAGGACATCATAATGTTTTTACTTTGCAGCTGCTTTGCTGTTTCCTCCCTGTCACAGAGTTAGAGAGGCCTGTCCATTCCCAGACAAAGGATCCTACAGGCCACATGACGTAAACCTGCTGTTGCTATGAATAGTTGGTGTCAGGACTGCAACTCAGCTCAGCAGATGTGAAAGCCAGAGGAAGCCCACCTCACCCCCCCAATCTTAACCTCCCCACGCTCTTAGAATAGGTAGAGTCCTGGCAGGGAAGGTGTCTCTGAGGACAGTGAATCTCAGAGGACCTCACCTGCCTTTCCAGTTGAGGACATTCTTCTTCCATTGTAACCTGAAAGGAGCAGGGCTTTGGGAATGCTGTGAGCTGTGTTTCCCCAGGCGCTAATAGCTATAAAGAAGGTCGCATTCATGACCTTACTACGCTAACTCTTTCCTGCACTGGCTTCTCAGTCGTTTCTACGTCCCAAACCTCAGAACAGGCTTCATGTGTCTTAAACAAGCATAGCATAGCCTGCTGTGTGGCCGATTGGATGCTATTGCTTTCTTTGCATAACACTGGACAAACCTGACTTGTCTCTAGCAATAGTTGGACAGACCTGGCTTGCCCCTTGCTGTGCTTGGACAGTTTGTTCTCTCTCAAACACTCACAAATAAAACTTAATTACCGTGAGAGCATTAATAGATGGGCCCTTTGTGGTGACACATGATTATGATCCCAGCATTCAGGAGGCAGTGGCAAGAGGACCACGGATCCCGGCCAATGGAAGCTTCAGGCCAGCCTAGGCTACACAGTGAGGTCTATATAGTGGGGAGGTGCTTTAAGAGATATCTGAGAAGGATGACCAAAATGTGAATGCTTCACTCCTTCTTTAAAAGGGGAACAAGAATACCCTTGGCAGGGAATAAGGAGGCAAAGTTTAGAACAGAGGCAGAAGGAAGACCCATTCAGAGCCTACCCCACATGTGGCCCATACATATACAGCCACCAAACTAGATAAGATGGATGAAGCAAAGAAGTGCAGGCAGACAGGAACCGGATGTAGATCTCTCCTGAGAGACACAGCCAGAATACAGCAAATACATAGGTGAATGCCAGCAGCAAACCACTGAACTGAGAATGGGACCCCTGTTGAAGGAATCAGAGAAAGGACTGGAAGAGCTTGAAGGGGCTTGAGACCCCATATGAACAACAATGCCAAGCAACCAGAGCTTCCAGGGACTAAGCCACTACCCAAAGACTATACATGGTGACCCTGGGCTCCAACCTCATAGGTAGCAATGAATAGCCTAGTAAGAGCACCAGTGGAAGGGGAAGCCCTTGGTCCTGCCAAGACTGAACCCCCAGTGAACGTGATTGTTGGGGGGAGGGTAGTAATGGGGGGAGGATGGGGAGAGGAAGCCCATATACAAGGGGAGGGGGAGGGGCTAGGGGGATGTTGGCCCAGAAACCGGGAAGGGGAATAACAATCAAAATGTAAATAAGGAATACTCAAGTTGATAAAGATTAAAAAAAAAGAGGTATCTGAGAATGGGATTAACATTACCACCTAAGTGGATCTGAACCCTCTAACTCTTCATGCATCTCTGACCCTCCATCTCCTCTCCTCTCTTCTTCCCTTCCTTCTGTTGCATTTCTGCTTTCCACCCACCATCCACTGTGATATGATGTAGCCCTCACTAGTTTCTAGCACCTTAAACTTCCCCACTTCCAGAACTAGAAGCCAATAACATTCATTCATTCATTCATTCATTTAAAAATCTTTCCGTTATTTGGAAATGACTCGGGCTGTGGTCTTCTGTCACAATAGACAAATTCTCTCTCCTCTCTCCTCTGCCTCAGTCAGTGCCCTACAATGATGAATTTCATATCCTGCCTCATCCAAGCTTCTTTTCCCTGGCTTTCTGGTCAGGTTGAAGGTTACCTCAGGCCCTCTAGTTCAGAGGAGGTGAAAGCTTCCTTCAGGCGCTAGCCTGTGATGTACCACAACACCTTCAGGAAGTGGAAACTCAACGGTTCTGCGGAAAGTCAGCTGTGTTGAATAGTGTTTTGTTGGGTCAAACGCATGAAGAAACATTTTGCTGAAGTGGACACAGGTCAAAGGATGTTCTGTCAAAGCAAGCACGTAGAAGGACACATGGTGAAAGATTCTTCATTAATGACACGCGTGTATTGGTCAACCTTACAAAGTGCAGTTGAGTTCCATTGTTGGGACTCCATAGAGAGAAACTCCTGATTTCTTGCCGCTTCAGCAGACTGGCACTGATTATCGATCAGAGTGATGTTAGCTGAGACAGACTCATGTGAAGTTTTGCTAAGACAGACTCACACGCTGATGTAAGACTCGTGGTGAGGCAAGACCTGTGGAGGACATCTGATGTTTGGAGGGAGTATAATAGGTCTCGATGGAGAGTGAAGAAGGCTAATAGATCTAACCGTGTAATGATTGTTGGTCTCACATCTTCGATCGCTGATCTTTGCTTCATTGACAGAGGCACAGCCAAGAACTTTTCCTGGTGTTCCTGCTGATCCTGGTCCCTCCTGATGACTCAGCCAAGTCTGAGGCCTGGCTGTTATCCATGAAGTGTTTGCTAGCCACCGTTGCTGACCTGTAAACTGAATGGCTGATTTCCTGACAGCATGGATGGAATTTGCTCCAAAGAACCATTTAACAGGCCCACTTCCCCCATATCCTTTCTTCTCCACTACCTTTGGTGGGTAGTGGGCTAGAAGGGAGGATGAGGCCCCTAATACATATACAGCAGAGGACTCCAGTCTGGGTTCAGTCAGAGAAGATGTACCTACCCCTCAAGAGGCTGGAGGCCCCAGGGAGTTTAGAGGTCTGGTGGGGTGGGGATATCCTCATGGAGACAGGGGCAGGGAGGAGATGGGGAGGGTGGTAATGGGAAGTGGACAGTCGGATGGTGGACCATGAGGGGAATAAAATCTGGATCTGGAGTGTAAAAAAAAAAAAAACAAAGAAAGAAAGAACTATCTTAATCTAAAAGCAAGTTTTGAAAAAACTAGAGTTACACCTTTACTCCTTGCAAATTACCTATGTTTCTGCACATACATGGTCTGTAACAGCTTAAATAGGAAATGTCCTACATATGTATGCCATACTGGTTGGTTTTGTGTGCCAGCTTGACACAAGGTAGAGTCATCACAGAGAAAGAAGCCTCAGTTGAGGAAATGCCTCTGTGAGATCTAGCTATAGGATATTTTCTCAATTAGTCATCAGTGGGGGAGGGCCCATCCCATGGTGTGTGATGCCATCCTTGGGCTAGTGGTCTTGGGTTCTGAGCAAGCTAGGGAAGCAAGCATCCCTCCATGGCCTTTGCCTCAGTTCCTGCTTCCAGGTTCCTGCCCTGCATGAGGAGTTTCTGTCATGACTTCTTTTGGTGATAAATAGCAATATGCAAGTTAAACCCAACAAATCCTTTTCTCCCCTAACTTGCTTTTGGGTCATGGTGTTTCATCACAGCAATAAAACCTGGATGAAGACACATGCCCATGTGTTCAATCAAGGCTTGGTACCCGGCCTGTAGAGACATTTTGGGAGGTAGTGAGAAATGTAGAAGTAGGGCTTAGCTGGAGGAAGTAGGTCTTGAGAGTCTGCAAACCACAGCTCATCCTCGGTCTCTTTCTGTTTCTCTTGATGTTCAATGACAGAGGAGGCAGCTTTACACTGCCATGCTATTCCATCATGATGTCTGCCCCACCACAGGCCTGGAGCTAGCCATATGGAGAGAACTGAATAAATCTTTCCTCTGTCACAGTTTCTCTCAGGACTCTGTCACAGCGATGAACACTCTATCCTTCCTTACCAGTTCCTCAGCTCTGTTGATACCAGCTGCTTCTGACGTGGACTATTCAAGCACTCTTGACCTGACACATACTCCCAGGCTACCTCAACATCCCCCACATCACCTGGGACCCCATCCTGTCCTGCTGAAGCACAGCTGACCTGGCTTGGGAGCTACACACACCTACAGTGAAGATGGCTGCCTCCTCCTGCTGTTTTGCTGTCTGTGAGAACACTGACTACCACTGTTACTTCCTGAAGCAGTGGTGCTAAGAGTGCAGGAGCAAAGCTGCAGAGCTCTGGCCCAGGGCTCTACCCTTGAGTGTGACTGCTGAGTCTGCCATTGAACAGCTGTGCTCACTTAGTCACTTAGTTCTGGGTCCATGGTGGGCATGGTAGAGCAGGCACTGTCACTCTTGCTCAGACTTCGTTTCCCTCACCTGTCTCATAAGAATTAGACTCCTTCCAAGAATGTTAAACAAAAAACAGGTGAGTTGATAAAGAAAATGTATACATAATGGACTTCTAGTCAGCCTTAAGGAAGAACAAAATTAGATCATTTACAGGGAGACGGATAGATCTGGAGATCATCATGTTAAATGAAGTAAGCCAGACTTCAAAAGATAAATACCACATTTTCCTCTCTTGTATGGAATATAAATTTTAATGTATCTGTGTATATATTTCCCTTTTTAACTTCATATATACACATGGTATGAAGGTAGAATGGGGACTATGTTGGAAATGAAAGAAAATTGGTATTGGGAGAGAAGCCTAGGTGTCATGTGTCAAAATTTCCTGGGAAAATGCAACACACACATTTATCTACTCATCCAAGATAAGGAGCCCATGACAGATCAAAGAGCAGATCTCACCAAAGTCCAGCCTGGTGAA
Organism: Rattus norvegicus; assembly: GCF_021556685.1. Taxonomy (NCBI): domain Eukaryota; kingdom Metazoa; phylum Chordata; class Mammalia; order Rodentia; family Muridae; genus Rattus; species Rattus norvegicus. Next base: position 105,265,960 of record NC_141537.1, on the reverse strand, counting down.
CCATGTGTTTTATTGGGGTTACTTCCAGGAGCATGGGTGGGGGTTACTGACTCCAGCAGAAATGACTCCAAGATAGCTTCTCACCAATGTCCACCCCAGTATGACAGCTTACAAAAGCTGGGAATGTGGTGCACACTCCACAGCCTGCAGGCCACTCAACAGTTTGAAGAGTGTCCCTGCCAAGTACATCAGTTGGTCTAAAACCTCCTCCAGGCAGCTGGACTGGTTTCTGCTTCTCCCAAGCTGCCAGGCCAGTTCCAGAGTCTTCTTTAAAGATTGGCTTGTGTACTGGTTGGTTTTGTGTCTCAACTTACAGAAGCTGGAGTTATCACAGAGAAAGGAGCCTCTCTTGAGGAGATGCCTCCATGAGATCCAGCTGTAAGGCATTTTGTCAATTACAAATCAAGTGGGGATGGCCCATTGTGAGTGGTGCCATCCCTGGACTTGGGTTCTATAAGAAAGCAAGCTGAGCAAGCCAGGAGAAGCAATCCAGTAAGCAGCACCCTCCATGACCTCTGTATTAGCTCCTGCCTTGAGTTTCCTTCGATGTGTGAATTCCAATCCTGACTTCCTTGGGTGATGAACAGCAATGTGGAAGTGTAAGCTGAATTTCCTTTCCTCTCCCACTTGCTTTTTGGTCATGATATATATATTTTTTTTTGTAGTTCTTTTTTTCGGAGCTGGGGACCGAACCCAGGGCCTTGAGCTTCCTAGGCAAGCACTCTACCACTGAGCTAAATCCCCAACCCCTGGTCATGATATTTTTGTGCAGCAATAGAAACCCTGACTAAGACTGACTGAGAGTGACTCTCAACAGTCTCGGAGGGCGGGGCCTAGTGAATCTGGTCAGTTTCTGGGACTTCCTGAAGTTATTTTGAGTTCATTACCTTCCTGATTAAGGAGCTTTCCTACAGGATGGAATGTTTCACTACTAGGGGAAAATGTTACACATCACTAGGTAACTGGGGACTGAATATGGAAATACACTGTAGTACCCTAGCATATCAAGGCAAAAACCCATCAAAGCAACAGACAGCCCCTCCTTCGTGCCCCGGCTTACAGCCACAGTAAGATGCCCCTACAAGAGATGCCAAAAATAGCAGATCCTCCAGGGCTACCCCAAAAGCTGTTGCCTGTATGGGAGATATGTTCTTCTAACTGGGCTGCATTGACTGGCCTTAGTGGGAGAGAATGTGCCTAGCCTCTCAGAGATTTGATGTGCCAGGGTTGGGGGGGATACCCAGGGGGAGCATCACCCACTCCACTCAGAGGAGAAGGGGATGGGGGAAGGATTGTGGGAAGGGGTGACTGGGAGGGGGACAGTGAGCAGAATGTAAAGTGAATAAGTAAAAATGAAAGTAAAAAAGTATGAATAAGTAAAAATAAAAGTAAAAAAAAAATATATATCGTGGGAAAAAAGAGAGAAAGAAGGGGGGTGTTCTTTGGTGACTCCAAAAGTCAGTTTTGAATACAGGTGGGCATAGCCAATGTCATGGGAAATAACTCCCTCCAACTGGAGCCTGTAACACATCTGCTGGAACCCTTCATCACACTTTTGAATTAAACACATACTTTCTGACCTGGAAATACAATTGCATCACTTAATTGTCAAAGGCTTCACTAACCCCCGTCTGCGACCTATCCTGACTGCCAAGCCTTTCCAATCTGGTCTTCACATTTCCCTGTAGATCCCATTCCTCTTAGCTCATCCTTCTATCCAAAGGCATGATATACAGGTGGGTACCACCTATGCTACATATCACTGTGAAACAAACTCAAGATTTGGCTTTCCCAATTAAGAATTTGTTGTCTCATAGCCATCCAGGTGTGACTAGGTATGGGAGTCTAGCCTGGGATTTTCATAAATCAGAATCGCAGTTTACCTGACTCCGTGGTCAGAGAATTCGACTCTCTTCTACAGTCCGGGTGCTGTTGGGATGCTTTAGTGATTTACTTGAGTGCATCATGGTGACCATGGGGACCAGGCTGACATGTGGGAATGTCTGTGGAGGATCAGTTTGATTATGGCACCATTCCCTAGGCTCAGTCCTGAAATGTATAATAATGAAAAATGCTATTAAAAAAAACCCCAAACAAACCAAAAACAACCACCACCACCACCACCATCACCACCACCACCACCACCACCACTACCACCACCACCACCAACAACAACAACAAAACCAAAACCAAACCAAGCAAGGAGGATCCTTTTTTCTTGCCTCTTGTCTGTGGATATGATGTGACTAGCTGCTTGAGTTATGTCTTCTTCTCAGTGATGGACTGTAACCTGAAATTGTTAGTCAAACAAACCCCTTTTTCCTCTCAAAAGCGGGGTGGGGGTTGGGGGGGTGTTCTGTCAAAATGGCAGCACCATAACATCTCAGCTTGCAGCCTTCACGGGAGCTGTCCACGGTGGTATCATCACCTCTCCAGCCTCCCTGAGCATCCCCACAGAGATGGCACTTCAGCCAAAGCTGGCTGCAGCCAGGAAGGACTTCCCTCAAACTCATGAGCTGGATGCAGGGAAAGAGGGGTGAAAAAAAGTCCATCAGTTCCCTGAGCTTCCCACAAAACCCATCAGTCCTTGAACAAGAGAACCTGTCAATCCCTGAGCGCCCCAAGCTCAGAACTTGAAATCCCACCAATCTTCACTCTGGAAATCTCTGCCCTGAAAAGCTCTGCCCCTAAGAAATCCTATATAAACCCTGCCCTTTGTCCAGTGCCCTGTTGCCCACTCTAAGAGCAGAGGGCAGTCATTCCGAGATTCGTCCCTCCACACCCTGGAGCCTCTGATAAATCCTTCATGAGATTTCCTGCCTGGTGCGCCTCTCTCAATGGAAGAAGCCAAGAAGAAAAGAAAGCGATGAAGACAAGAGAAGGGATGAGGAGCAGGGCTGAGCTCAAGTTAACTAACAGGCCGATACCTCAGACCATTTCCCATGCTATTCCCCAACAAATCTACACCTCCAGGTTACAAGTCTGCCCCGGTACTTCACTTCCTAACAACCACCAATCAGGAAGAAAACAAAAGTTAAGTGTGTGGTTTGGCTCCCAGCCGCAGCCAATTATTTTAAAGGCCATAATGGCCCCTCAATCAGATATGTGCCAGGCCACATAGCCCCTTCTTGCCTTTATAAATACTTGCCTAAAATTGGGCTCAAAGCTACACCCTCCTGTTCTATTGCTTTAGAGACAGTGGTGTGGCCCAAGCTCGAGCTTAAATAAAGAGACCCTAATGCGATTGCATCAGAATCGGCTTCTTCATGGACTTTTGGGGTTCATGAACACTTTCTGGTACAATAGTGACTCTTTCAGAGGATCCAGGGTATGATACACGTATACATGTAGGCAAAACTCTCTTGCACACAAAATAAATGAATCTTAAAAGAATATCTACTTGTTAGAGCTATCATGGGGATTCGGAGTAGAAAAAAAACTATAATGTTTGATTCAACGATTAGACTTTAGAAAGCATCTGATAAGCTAATTATTTAATAATTATTATCCCCATTGGCTTCCAAAAAGCTTAGAGGTCAAAGTTCATTTGCGAGCTTGGCATGGGAACTTTCATGGTCCCTCAGGGATGGCTAGTATTAACTGTCACCTTCACTAATCTAAAGTCACACGAGGATGGGCCTCTGGATGTGCATTATCTTAAAGGCGTTACTTGATATGGTTAAGAGATGACCCATCTTAACTTTGGTTGGGACCATTCCCTGGGCATAGGATCTTGGGCTGAAGAAAATGGAGACAGCAAGATGAGCACTCATGCGTGCGCATGCGTTCCTCTCTCCTTCCTGACGGCGGTGGCCTTGACGTCCTTGCCGTGCTAGACTGAGCCTGTGAATTGTGAGCCAGAGTAAGTCTCCTCCTTTCAGTTGTTTTTGTCAGGATATCAACAGGAAAAGAAACTAAGGCAACCTTTCCTTGTGCCCCTGTCAAAGCTTCGTATATGATGGCTGCCGTTTAGTGACTGTCTGCCGAGTTTCAGAACTCTGGAAAGGTACTCAGTTTCCTTTTGTACCGGGAGCTTTGCGGCTGACTCAGTCATGGTGGTAGGATAAGCCAATGATCTCGCTCACAGCTCCCATCGATGTTTATTCTAGCTGTTATTCCTGGAGCCTGCTTTCTGACAGAGGAGAGCCTGTTGTGGAGGGAGAGTCCCCTCTGGGGGCTGGGAAGGTGATAGGATTCTCTAGATTCTCAAGAGCAGGAACAAAACTCAGCAAATCCCCACCTCGAACAGAAAAGGAACAATGGAAATGGAATTCCCTTGGGTGGGCCGATGACAGGAGTCTCCAGTATCTTGCATTAGGGGCACTGGAGCCAAAAACATACCAGTGTCTTAGGCCAAGTGGTGGTGACCAGCTATCTATGACACATTTTGTAAGAAGGGAAGGCATTATTGTGAGTGGTATTTCATGACTTTAAAAGAGTTTCAACATGGTGATAACCTGTTTGCAATTTTTGGAGACAGTTTCGTATAGCTGTGCAGTTGAGGATGACCTTGAACTCCTGATCCTCCTGTTTCTATCTCGCGTCTCATGGATCCTAGGCAGATGCCACCACACCTGGCTCCAATATTCTTTTTCCTTTAACAACCAAGGAGTTGCTATGAGCCGAGATCCACTTTGCTTTACAATCCTTGTCTTAGGGTTTTTACTGCTATGAACAGACACCATGACCAAGGCAGCTCTTTTTTTTTTTTTTTTTTTTTTTTTTTTCCTCTGGAGCTGAGGACTGAACCCAGGGCCTTGTGCTTGCTAGGCAAGTGCTCTACCACTGAGCTAAATCCCCAACCCAAGGCAACTCTTATAAGGACAACATTTAATTGGGGTTGGCTTACAGGTTCTGAGGTTCAGTCCATTGTCATCAAAGCAGAGCATGGCAGCATCCAGGCAGGCACAGTGCAGGAGGAACTGAAAATTCTACATCACCGTCTGAAGGCCACTTGGAGAAGACTGACTCCCAGGCATCTAGGATGAAGGTCTTAAAGCCATGCCCACAGTGACACACTTCCTCCAACAAGGCCACACCTACTCCAACAAGGCCACATCTCCTAAGAGTGCCACTCTGTGGGTCAAGCATATTCAAACCACCACATTCCATTCCCTGGCCCCCATAGGCTTGTTCCCTAGGTGAGATTCCCTGCTACACACTTGTGCTTTGCTGAGGCTCCCTGCTACACACATGCGCTTTGGTGAGGCTCCTGCTACATACATGTGCTTTGCTGAGGCTCCTGCTACACACTTGTGCTTTGCTGAGGCTCCCTGCTGCACTCACATGCTTTGGTTTAGGATTGATTCATAAATTTCACTGGAGGGAGGAACAAAGGCCCTGGAGCAAGCTGTCAGAGGCTGGCTTTCATTTGATTGTTTTCAATGGTTTCTGAAGCCCCTCTCGTACCCTCGAGCAGAGTTAGGTCTCAAGGGTATGGAGGGATACACACATGCACAAAAGAAGAAAGTAGATTGTGTAACAGAATTAGAAGGTCTGTCTTGGAGCACTGGATTGCTCACTTCTGGTTTTGAAGCTGGAGGTGGATCACCCCTGTCCAGTGTCGGTTTTCTTTTCTGTAAATTGGGCGTAATGGTCCTCAGTGGGCAAGCTGCTGGGAGGTTTCATTGAGAACGCATCACAGCACCCAACAAAGTCATTGGTTCATAGAAGGCCTCCCACAGATACATGATCCTGGTAATTGAAAACCCCACTGTGGCTAGACCCCCAAAATGAGAGCCACACCCTATGTCTAGCTACACTGTATGAGGGGGCATTTGAGAGTTGGGATTCGTGCAGACAACATGAAAACTGCTTACAGTTCTATTATGGACTACCAGTCAGAAACTTTTTAACTTTTAAAAATTACATTTATTTATTTACTTAGTGGGGTGAGATATGGACATGCCCGAGTGTTGTGGAGATGGACATATAGTTGGCCGGTCTCCTTCTACGATAGGACTCAGCAGGCACTTTACCCGGTGAGCCATGGGATATATTTAGTGTGTGAGTACAACTGTTTGTGTCAGGTGCCGCAGGATGCCTGTGGAGGTCAGAAGACATTGCCTGGTTTTGTGCTGTCCTTCCACCAAGTGGATCCTCAGAACTGAACCCACATGCTCAGTCTTGGTCGACAGCCTTTTCCTACTGAGCTACCTCATTGACCCTCAAAGTCTTCTAGAACTCTCTCATGTTCACTTGCTTACACTTTTTTTTTTGACACATGTGGTGTTTTAGTAGTGATTGACAACTTAATGATATTTCGGATCACCCAAGTGTCAAAGCCTCAGTGTGTTCTGTGGGGAGCTTTCCGGAGTGGGTTAGCTGACCTGAACGTGGTGGCACTAGAATAAACCCTCCCTTCTCAGATTAGTTATTCGTCTCACTGCCATGACACAGCAACTTTAAAAGGTGTTCCTTTCCCACATTTCAAGACATTGGGTCTTCACACTAAGGGGAATCATAACTGTGGGAGCTCCAGGCCGCTGGTCATATTTTGTCCACTGTCGGGAGTGTTCTTCTCTGCCTTTAGGCAAGCCACTTTATCCACTGAGCCATCTGGCCAGCCCAGATATTACCAGGTCACTAAACTGGTAGAGTGCCTGCAGTTCAATCATGAGGACCCCAGTTCCCATCCCTAACACACACATAAAAAGCCAAACCCAGGAACCAGTGAGATGGCCCAGTAGTTAGCACATAGGCTGCACTTGCAGAGAACCCAGGTTCAATTCTTCACAGGAACCCAGGCTCACAACCCTTGGTAACCCCAGTTCCAGGGAATCTGATGCCCCTTTCCTGCCCCTGCCCGCTACTGCACATACACAATACATACACATATGTGCAGATGTAGCACTCATACACGTAAAATAACAACAATAGTGTTTTTTAAAGCCAGACCTATATACATCTATGATTCTAGCAGGGGAGAGGCAGAGACAGGCAGATCCCTAGAACTCTCTGCCCAGCCGGCTGGTCTGGTGAAGTCTGTGAGCTCTATCCAAGTCAGTGTGGACTCATAAACTAAGGTGGAGAGTGCTCGACTGAGGAAGATGTGTATATACTCTGTCTTATGGACACACACACACACACACACACACACACACACACACACACACCAAAACAAATCTGGTTTTACAACAGTGAAAATTCAGAGTTCATTTTAGCTTCTCCGAAGAGTAACCTTTTCGTAGTTTACATTCTTGGTAAATCACCCTGTTAAGTAGTAATTGCTTGAGCTTTGGGGACAATTTCTGAAAGGTTTTGGTCAACCTTTTTGAAATAAATAACCTCCAGTGTACCTCACAAATGCCATTTGGCTTAGCCCATTTCTATGGTAGTGACTCCATTTACTGCTGTGACAAAAATACTACTCAGACCTTTGTCGAACAGTAAAACAATATTGTTCAGTTCAGGGCCTACGTCCATAGAGTGGTGCTGGTGACTTTCTGAGATTTCCCTCAGTTAATCTCTGCAAACATTTTCATAGACACACCCAGAAACCTGTTTTCCAGAAGAGTCTAAATCCAGGCAAATTATGAGGATTAGCCTGAGAAAAGTTCACTTGGAAACCTAAACGTTCCTTGTCTACATCCCAAAGTTAGCACCAATTATGAGTAAATGGCAGTCATTTCCATCAAACTAGAGCCATCCCTTCCCACCGACAGCTTTAATGTGATCTTTGAGTAGCTTAGGGTTTCAAATTGTTTTCTTACACCTTTTTAGGAACACACACACACACACACACACACACACACACACACACGCACGTGCGCACATACACACACACACACACACACACACACACACACACACACGCCACAGGTATCTTTTTAAAACAGTAAATCACCCATACACACCTTTCATTCCAGCCTCCAAGTGCTGAAACAGGAAGATCTTTGTGAATTTCAGGACAGCCTCGTTTACATGATGAGTTCCAGGACAGCCAGGGATATGCACAGAGACCCTGCCATAAAAAAAAAAAAAAAAGAAAAAAGAAAAAAAAAGTAAATTATCTTTTATTTATTATTTGACAGTTTCATGCATGGAAAGATGTATCTTGGCCATATCCACTCCCAGCTCCCCTGTACACTCCCCTTGGGCACTCCTAACTTGTCCCTTCACTGTCAGGCCCTGCTAATTAAGGTGAAAGTCTACCATTGTCCAGCTAGTGTTCTGGGCTCTGCCCAAAATGGGGACCCCCTGTATCAGCAGGGCTTCTCCTTCTCTGACTTTGGGGAGCTCAAAACACCTAAACCATCTATCTGTAGGGTGTCTTGTAAGTAGCCTTGGTGCGATTACAGGTCCAGTTTCCTTTCTCCTGAGATTCCTGGGACGCGTCCCCATGCTAAAGAGTCATCTCAGTACCTTAGCCTTCCACCAATGACCTTTGCCCACACTAGATATTTCTACTTCCCTAACCCCAAAACTATATAACCCTTGATTCACCCTGAATAAAGTTGATCTGTCTCCCTTCATGCTCATGGGCTACCTGAAACTCTCTTCATTGATTCTGTTCCTTTTGTCCTCATGGGCTAATGACCCCAGAAGAAGGGAGGACCACACTTCACATCCCCCCTCTCTCTTTTCCCCATTGTCTACTGCGTCTAGTTAATGTTGCCTATTGAAATGTTAGCTGCTGTGGTTGGCTTGTTCTTGAACAGGTAATCATAGCTGCATTGAGGCTGTGAATGTAATGGCCATAGCATGTCTGGAGAAGGAACTCCTCCCCATCCTCTGACTTTTTATTCTTCCCTCACCTTCTTCTGTGACATTCCCTGTGCCTTAGAGGTTTAGTGATTGATCCAGATGTGTTGCAGTAAAATTAAATAAACTTCTTTTATCCCCGCACTAGATCCAGCACCGTAGTGTCCATGGCATCTGTTAGATATTTTCATCTTAGTCAACAAAGCGTCTCACCCACTAAACTCCATCCCATATCACATTGCTGATGGCTACTCTCTGAGCCTGGCAACAATCTTTCTACCCATCTAGTTGCAAGGCAAGTTGCCACCATGCCAGACATACACATCCCAATTCCGTGGAAGCCCAGTGTGTCCAGCCACCACACACTCTCTTGAACTCAGTTAAATCGCCACATAAAAGAACACACAACACAATAACCTCTGACCCTATTACTAAGACATAATTTGCTCATCTAGACATACAAAGCCCTGTACACATCTATCCCTTAAGAATATTCATAACAACCTGTAAATGTGCAGAAAGGAATCTTAACATCCACCTCCTTGTTCTTTTGGCTGCTTCTCCTCCTCTCACTCCAGTCTGCTCCGCCTCTAAAACGTTTCTCTTGCCCATCCTTCCTTCTCATCCAATGGCAGGCCTCGTTCTATCCTGTACCTGCCTTTGCCTGCATAATGACATCATCCTACCCAGATGTCCCATTTAGGGCTGAGCACAGCATGTAACAGTTACTTATGCTCAGCTCTTTGACTTTTAGGGATTTCTGTGTTACTGCTAACCATCGCAGAAAGAAGCTTATGGCCAACAGTGAAGGCAATGGGAATCTATGTGTGCATCACAGAGTTGGAGAAAAACTACAGACATTATGGTAGCAAGGAATTCCAGGGTAAGAATAACAGGTACTGGCCACTCAACCCACCTGGGGTCCTCCCAACACTCCAGGGCCTCATAGAAGCCATGGTGTGTGACAGCCCCCAACAGAGAGCATCTGTTGCTTTTATGGTCATTCCTGCGACCAGGGGCTCCTAGAACAGTACGTTTGTTACTAGGCTGCCTACCCTTCCAAGCCCCAAGCTGCTGTCCCTGGCAGGAAGTATGAGGAGTCCCTTTGGCCTGCAGGGCTTGCTTTGTTTGATGTGGCCTGGCTCAAGTCATGGGTTTCCCCCAACTTCCTCAACTGGATAAATTCACTTGGCACAGAGCAAACAAAAAGAGTACAGAGATATATGTATGAGTATGCTAGAGAGCCCCTTTTTATGTCAGAATCCTCTGTCTTTAAATATTTGTTTTTATTATTTTTAACTGTCTGGGAGGGGTGGGAGGGGCAGGTAACCGATGTGTTATGGTACCACAGAGGTTGGCTGACCTGGTGCTGCAGTTACATGCAGTTGTGAGCCATTAATATGATGCTGGGGACTCCATCAGAGCAGAAAATGTTCCTAACCACTGAGCAACCTCTTCAGAAAACCTCCTATTCTATAAAGAGTTTATTTTTTTATTAAAGTTTCTATCTTTAGAATATGCTTCTTTCTCTTATGCAGAACAGGAAGCCACATAAACCTGATGGGACTATGGTTGGTAGCTCTGGCTTCCTCTGCGATAATCCTCTGTCCCACTAGCTGCTGGTGCATAAAGTCTGCTGCTCTTTGCTTTAACCATTTGCATGATCGCATCAGGGACTTGGCTAAGCAGGACCCCTCTCCTCTTCTTTTTTTCCCTTCTTAGTCTCATTCATAATAGTCACCTGAACACCTTCATAACACACACACACACACACACACACCACATACTGCATTGTGGTGTAACCGTAAATAGACATGTCACCTTTCATATAAATATTACACACACACACACACACACACACACACACACACACACACACACACACACACTGTTGTTTGGAACATGAATAGAGTGAGTACCAGACTGTATTCTTTCCCATGATAGAATGTTTCCCCAAACCCTGGATCAAAAGGAAATGTCACTGTGGGAGGAGGAGTCACTGATCTATGGACTCTGTATCTCACCATGAGTAATTTCCAGCCATTGGCAGCAAGTATCTTCCCCTCCACTGAGCCCACTCCAGTTCTGTGTCATTTCACACAAGCAAAGTGTGTGAAGTCAGCAAAGTCCTTGGGAGAAGAAACATGCCTGTCACAGAGCACACCAACTTGTTAAGAACAAAAATTAGAAAGCTCTGTTGTCCTGAGCCCCTTAAGGGACATGTTCTCTGCTGCTGGGTCTCCCCAGGATTCAGCAACCTGAGCATACACGGTGGAGATGGGAAAGGTGAACTGACAGTGTGGAGCAGCCCTTCCTTCCTCCGTCCTCCTGCAGGGTTGAATGAACGTTGCACCAACTGCGTGGGGCACAGCAATAGTAGCATCAGCAAAATCATTAGAACCATGCTGCAAGCTGAACAGAGACTAGAACCTTTACACGTACGACACATGCCTGTCATCCCAGTGTGTGGGATGTGGAAGCAGGATGATAAGCTATTCAAGGTCATCATTTGGCTACATGGCAAGTATGGGGCCAGCCTGGGCTATAAGAGACCCAAACACAAACACTTCCCAGAAGGCCTGAGGTTGTAGCTGAGAACTAAGCCATAAAACAGTTGTTCAATAGAGGATGGGGAATGTATTCTGGAAGCAGGGATGGTTCCTGCAAATGCCAGAGGAAAGAGACAGACTAACTCACTCAAAGAACAGAAAAGCAATTGTATCTGGAGATTTAGAGCTCAGGCAGGAAAGGTGGAAACAGCTTCAGAGTATGCCTGAGGCAGGGCTGGTCATGCGTGAGAAGACCACCAGGATCAGAGTGGCCCGTCTCACCCACGGGTGGGCTGGATGCTGGGCAGACAGCAGCCATGTCATGGGCACCACCATCTGGAGCAGCTGTGAGCATGCTAGAAGATAAGTGGTACACCGGGGAGACAGCTGTCTTTCTACATGACTCATCACTCCAGTGGGTGTGCAAAGCCGACAGTGATGGTGCAAAGCGATGGTGAGAGCCACTTGGAACAGTGTTAGCTCAGGTAACAAAAAGCTCCTGGGAAGTCTGAGGCTCCCCCATAGTATAGTTTTAGAAAAGCAGCTGGGGTGAGGAAGGACAGCCATGACTGCAATCTCTGAGAAGCAAACACACAGAACACTCGTGCCAGAGGCTGAGCACATTTCCAGATGGCCTGTGGGTCTTATTTTATTTGTTTAATTGTTTTCATTTCTTTTGATTGTGCATGGATGTGGAGGTTGGAGAAAAGCCCGTAGCAGTTTGCTTTTTCCTTCCACCATGGGAATCCTGGGGAGCAAACCAGATTAAGCAGCAAGTATCTTTACCCACTGAGCCATGTTGATCTTTTATACTTACACAGGGAAAGAAACAGACTGGAGCGGTGTCTCTGAGGCTAAGGGCACTGCTTAGCCTCAGAGACCTGAGTTTGTCTCCCAGCACCCACATGGCCACTCACAACGGTCCATAACTCTAGTTCCAGGAGACCTGGTGCCCTCTGGCCCCCACAGGCGCTGCATGCACACAGCGCACAGACATAGCTGTCAGCAAAACACCCACAAACAATAACAACATAATTAAAGAAAGGAATATAAAAGTGTATTTTTATTTTATTTTTATGTATATGAATGTTTTGCCTGCATGTGTGTCTGTGCACACACATGTGCCTGGTGCCTAGGGAGGCCAGAGGAGTCTATGAGATCCCTGAGAACTGGGGTTATAGATGGCTGTGTGTTAAAAGTCAAATTTGGGTAACTCTGGAAGAGCAGCAAGTGTTCTCAACCACTGACTTCCAGTATCCAAATCATGATTGCCCATATATTTTTCTTTTTAAAGAAAATCTTGTTACATTTATTTATTTATTTATTTATTCATTTATTTATTTATATTCGTGTGTATGTGTGGGCATCAGTATGTCTCAGCATATGTGTGAGCGCATGTGTGGAGGTCAGAGGACAACTTGTCTCAGTTGATTCTCTCTTCTCACTGGGTGGAACCCAGCGGTGCATTTCAGGCTGTCATGTTTGGTGGCAAGTGGCTTTATCTGCTGAGCATCTCACTATCCCAGGTCTTTTTCTAGAGGCGGAGACTTAGTCATCAGACCAAAGGCCTAGTCACATGTCAGAATGTCAGGAGTTGCAGGGAGAAGTGAGGGACGGGATAAGACCAAACCAACTACTGCAAGCCTGCGTATGAAAATCACACCAAATTAGTAAAGTTGTTATATTAAAAATGTACACACTAAAACAATTAGTGTAAGAACGCAGAGCAGGTACAGTGTGGATGAGAAGGTAAGCTTACGTGGTGAGCCAGCACTCCATCCAGTCAGCAGCTCTCTTAAAGCATCAGCAAAGACAGAGACGAGCCTTCAGTGTTAGCAGGCTGCGCACGCAGATCACATAACAGCAGCAACAAATGTGGCAGTGTTGCTGTTGGCTACCTGGATCCAGGGTAAATGGCCAATCCAGGAATGTGTATGAATAATGAACAAAAATAGATATTTGTATATGTGTGTTAACACAAGATCCTTCAGAGAAAAAGACCCACTTTTAAATGACACACCTCCTGTCTTCGTCAGGGTTTCTCATGCTGTGACGAAACACCGTGACCAAAAGCAACTTGAAGAAGAAAGGGTTCATTGGGCTTATATTTCCATATTATTGGTCATCAACAAAGGAAGTCAAGACAGGATTGAAAATAACATGGCAGGAACCTGGAGACAGGAGCTGAGCAAAGGAGTGCTGTTTACTGACTTGCTTCCCCCTGGCTTGCTCAGGAAGAGTAGAACCCAGCCCAGGGATGTCACCACAGTGACACATGAATCAGTAATTAAGAAAATGTCCTATGGGCTTGCCTGCAGCCTGAGCGCTTATGGAGGCATTTTCTCAATTGAGGTTTCCTCCTCTCAGATGACTCTAGATGTGTCAAGTTGACATAAAACTAGCCAACACACACACACACACACACACACACACACACACACACAGAGAGAGAGAGAGAGAGAGAGAGAGAGAGAGAGAGAGAGAGAGACTTAGATTTGACTACAAGAGTAAAGTAATAGTGTAACACCATGATGCTGTAGGAAGATATGTTGGATGTATCTGTTATGTGCAAAAGGGCAAGAGATGAGGTCGCCATGGCATAGGGCATAGGATCTGCTCCCTTTAACAACTTCCACGCTCAGCTCTGCATGGGGAGGTCAAATGTTAAAGGAGGATTGTTTCCAATGATTGCTACTGTTGTCTTTATGCTGTCTGTGTTACTTGAAGTTACTGTAGCTTTTATTTCTTCTTATTGTTTGGTGTTGGGGGCACACCCTTGGTGCAGGACACCTGAAGGTCAGAAGACAGCTTTCAGGAGCTCCTTCTTTCCTCCTCCCCCCCCCCCCCCCGACTTCCAGGATCAAACTCAGGTTGTAAAGCGTTTGAGGTAAGCACTTTTACCTTCTGAGACATCTCACTATCCCTGAACTAATAATTTCACAGTAAAAAGCTAGTTCTTCCCCCTCTTCTTTTCTTCTTTCTTTTCTTTTCTTCTCTTTTCTTTTTTCTTTTCTTAGACAGGGTTTCTCTGTGTAGCTCTGGCTGCCCTAGAGCTCCCTGTGTAGACCAGGCTGGCCTCTAACTCACAGAGATCCTCCTGTTTCAGCCTCCCTAGTGCTGGGTTCAAAGGTGTGTGTCGCCATGGCTGGCCTTTGTCTTTGCTTTTTTTTTTTTTTTTTTTTTTTTTTTGACATAGGTTTTTGTGGTGTTGTGTGTTCAGGTTTGTGTTCCTACATATGTGTATGGGCATGTATGAGCATGTACATGCGTGTGAAGGCTAAAGCTTGGCATTAGGTGTCTTCTTCAATCACCTTCCACTTTATTTTTTGAGACAGCATCTCTCACTAAACCTGGAGCCTGCTGACTGGCTACACTGGCTGGTCAACGAGCCTCAAGATTCCATTATCTGCCTCGCTCCCCATCCTAGCAACTAAGGTTCTAGTGCGTCACCAGCCTTGCCTATTGCTTGAGCGCTGGAGACTGGACTCAGCACCTCATGCCTGTCATCTCCTTTGGGGGCAGGGCAGGTTGAGACAGGTGGGGTTTTTTGGTTTTGGGGTTTGTTTCTTTGGTGTGTGTGTGTGTGTGTGTGTGTGTGTGTGTGTGTGTGTGTTCTTGACTGTCTTGTAACTTGATCTGTAGACTAAGCTGTCCTTGAACTCACAGAGATCCACCTGCCTCTGCCTCCTGAATGCTGGGATTAAATATGTGCACCACCAGCAACCAGTGTCATCTCCTAACGTTCTATCTTTTAAGAACTATATATTTTATTTCAACTGAAATTTTCCTTTTGGAAGGGCCAGGGATTGAACCCAGGGCCTTGCAAATGCTAGACAAGTACTACCACTGAGCTACAATTTTAGCCTTTTGGAAACAGTACAGAAAGCCACACCCAGCTCTCGTCTACTCTTTACATCTTTCCTAACAAAGCACATTTGTGGCAAGACCCATATTGATTGATGCCTTACGACTAGGAGGCGTGAATCATCCAGAATTCCTTAGCTGTATCTAATGTATCTTCCCTCTAAGAGACCATCCAGGACACTGAGTCACATTTACCCCGAGTATTTGTCATGATCTTGACAGTTTGAGGGATACTCCTTTGTAGTCTATCCCTCAGCTGGGATTTTGCTGATGTTTTTCCCAGGCTTCAACTACTGGGCGGTCTCTGGGAGGAGGGCCCAGAGGTAAGGCTGTTTCCCTCACACTAGCTACTGACACAACTTGGCGTAAATTTTGATTGCTTGGCTAAGGTTTCACTGTGAAACTAAGATTCTTCTCTCTCTTGTATACTGTGCTGTTTGGATGAAGTCACTGTACAGTCTGCACTGAAGGGGTGCAGACACCCTGTCTCCTCACAGCCAGCTAGCTTGTTCTTCTAGAGGAGCGATCTCTCTCCCCTCTCGTTTATTTATTCCATTCATGTACTGTCTTAGAGTTTCCTCAGTGGTGACTAAAAGCACTGTGACCCAAATTAACTTGGGGAAGAGAGGGTTTATTGTATCTCACAGTTCAGGGCAGGAACTCAAGGCAAGAACCTGGGAGCAGGAGCTGACGTAGGGGCCATGGAGAAATGATACTAGAACTCTCATTGTGGCTTGCTTAACCTGCTTTCCTATAACATCCAAGATCATCTGCCCAGGAGGGGCACTGCCCACAATGAGCTGGGCTCTCTTAGATCAATCGTCAATCAAAAAAATGCCCTATAGGCTCCCCCATAGGCCAGTCTGGTGAGGTATTTTCTCAGTTGAATTCCTTTCTTCCCAAACGACTGAAACCTGTGTCGGGCTGACATGAAAGTAGCCAGCAGACTTACCTGCTCCCAATCACATACTGATATCAGGATCACCTCGTTGATGTTTGCTGCATAATTTAGCTATACCCACCACTGCTGCGTGTTGGTGCTCAGGTCTCTCTTGCTGAGGCCACAGGGAGTGCTTCCAGCCTTTCCCTTGTGCTCTCTTCTGTCCCCTGTGGCATTTTCTCAGTGTGTGTGTGTGTGTGTGTGTGTGTGTGTGTGTGTGTGTGTGTGTGTGTGTGAGCACATGTTCAAGACCACTTCCTTTTTGACATTAGGAGATGCTCCAGTAGCTCCTTATTAGGGTCTCCTGCCCAGACAGAATCAGTCCCTTCCCCAAGAGACCCTGGATTCTGTCATTAGAAAATTGTATTAGAAACCAGGATCTAAAACGTGGAGTTGGTAGTGCATACCTTTAATCCCAGCACTCAGGAGGCAGAGGCAGTTGAATTTCTAAGTTCGAGCCCAGCCTTGTTTACAGAGCGAGTTCCACCACACAGAGAAACCCTGTCTTGAAACCGCCTCACCACAAAAGAAAGAGATTAGGTGTATGTATATGAATTGGGGTTAGGAAGCAGCTTTATTTGATGAAGCAAAATCAGTGACAGGCAGTGTGTTTTAATGACAAAATAAGAGTATTGTGCCTTAATGACAAAATAAGAGTCCTCGATAAGAAAGTGGGAAGGGATGGCCACTGTCCTTGGAAGGATATGGAAGGATTATAGCTGCTTATGGAGCAAGGAGAGGACTCCTGAGGATGTTCTGACCTTGTCTCCTGTCTCTTGCAGAGCAGAGTTAGAATTCCTCCACCGTGATACAGTAACACATTGTCAGGGAACAATGGAGAACTGGTTGTGAAATGTGTGTGTGTGTGTGTGTTTGTGTACATGTGTATATCATGTATGTATGTATATATGTGCATATGTGTATACACATGTGTGTAGATGTACATGTGTACATGTGTGTGTACCCATGTGTGTATGTAGGTGTGTATATGTGTGTACATGTGTGTATGGGTGTGTACATGTGTGTATGAATGTGTGTAGATGTGAGTATGTGGGTATGTGCATACATGTGTGTGTATGGGTGTGTACATGTGTATTATGTGTGTGCATACGTGTGAAGGCCAGAAGTCAACACCTGATATCTTCCTCAATTGTTTTCCATCTTACTTTTTGAGACAGGGCTTCTCATTAGCCTGGAGCTTCCTGATTGGATTAGGCTGGCTGACGAGCAAGTCCCAGGAACCTGCCTGTTTTTGCCTCTCTGGGGCCAAGATTACAGGTGCACGCCACAGTAGTTTATGTGGGTGCCGAGGCCAGAGGTCAGGTCCTCAGGATTGTGCAGCAAGCACTTTGCCAAATGAAGTGATCTCCCCAGCTCCTGGCTCATGAAACAGGCCCACACCAGCTTTGTGGCTGATATCTCTGTATAAATGACATACATGTTGCATCCTTGGATGAAAGCAAGACACCACGGCAGGAACTGTGGCTATGGTGTGTACCAGTAAGTATCAGTTGATAACTGTAGCTTTTCCCACTGGGTTTGGAACCTGCCTTGGGTCCATTCACAGCAGTGTGCACTGTCCTTATAAATCGGGGTGCACCTGCACCTCCTCACTGTCCACTGCTCCCACTCCTGGTCAGTTCTATGAGATTCCTCAAGTCAAACAACAGGGTGACTTTTCAAACATTTTATCTTTTTTTTCTTTCTCTGTCAATAAGCAATTTTTCACTCATTTATTCAAGGCAAGAAAAGCCCTGGTGAAGAGCCCTCAGGCTGAAACACGTAGGCTCTACCCTGCAGGCCTGGGAAGGGACCCCACCCTGAGTCAGAGTGCTGGAAGGTGACTATTAGCCCTGTGTTTGGATCTCTAGATTTTTCAAGTCAGCAGGAAACTTAGCATGCCCCTCTGCCCCTGTATGACGTGTTCAAGTGATGAAAATCTAGCCTCAAACAGGATGTAGAATTAAAATTTCATTTATTTAAAACTGTAGCCTACCTGCCTTCGCCCTCGTGACTTTGTGTCAGTCTTTGATCCAAATCAGTAAAGGGCTGGAGGAACCAGGGGAATGAACAAGTGTGTTTTCTCCATCTCACACTCAGAAGCACACACGCCAGGCTTCCAGTGCCTTCTGCATTAAGCTAAGACACGATTTAGAAAAGAAGGGCCTCAATATGCTGTGCAATGTTATCCTTATTTATTAATTTTTTGGCAAACAAGCTTTGCCTGTAGGCCAAATAAGATATAATCAAATTAATGTGTAGCCGTCTCCTGGGAAGTTTTTTAGTAGAGTTGAGTTTTCTCGACTTGGGCAGCATTAACATTTCAGGTGAAATAATTACCTTGATGGAGTCTGTCCTGTGTGCTTTGGGATGTTTAGAAGCATCCCTAGCCTCACTCATTAGATGCTAGTCAGAACCCCTTCTCAACCATCCAAACATATCTCCAGACATTGACAACTAACTCCTTCTGGGGGAAGGAAGGAGAGATTGTCCACACGGATGATGTCAGATCTTCAGTGTTCACTGTGACAGAGGGTGTCGTGTCTTCTCTTGCTGTGATGAAACACTCTGGCCAAAAGCAACTTAGAGGAGGAAAGGATTTATTTCAGCTTATTCTTCAGGTTACAGTCCATCGCTGAGGGAAGTCCAGGCATAAACTCGAGCCATTGACCAGCTCACTCACTCATTCGTTCATTAGCTTTGCTTTCTACTGGTTTTCTTTTCTTTTCTTTTTTTTTTATTAACTTGAGTATTTCTTATATACATTTCGAGTGTTATTCCCTTTCCCGGTTTCCGGGCAAACATCCCCCTCCCCCCTCCCCTTCCTTATGGGTGTTCCCCTCCCAACCCTCCCCCCATTGCCGCCCTCCCCCCCATAGTCTAGTTCACTGGGGGTTCAGTCTTAGCAGGACCCAGGGCTTCCCCTTCCACTGGTGATCTTACTAGGATATTCATTGCTACCTATGAGGTCAGAGTCCAGGGTCAGTCCATGTATAGTCTTTAGGTAGTGGCTTAGTCCCTGGAAGCTCTGGTTGCTTGGCATTGTTGTACTTTTGGGGTCTCGAGCCCCTTCAAGCTCTTCCAGTTCTTTCTCTGATTCCTTCAACGGGGGACCTATTCTCAGTTCAGTAGTTTGCTGCTGGCATTCGCCTCTGTATTTGCTGTATTCTGGCTGTGTCTCTCAGGAGCGATCTACATCCGGCTCCTGTCGGCCTGCACTTCTTTGCTTCATCCATCTTGTCTAATTGGGTGGCTGTATATGTATGGGCCACATGTGGGGCAGGCTCTGAATGGGTGTTCCTTCAGTCTCTGTTTTAATCTTTGCCTCTCCCTTCCCTGCCAAGGGTATTCTTTTTCCTCATTTAAAGAAGGAGTGAAGCATTCACATTTTGATCATCTGTCTTGAGTTTAATTTGTTCTAGGCATCTAGGGTAATTCAAGCATTTGGGCTAATAGCCACTTATCAATGAGTGCATACCATGTATGTCTTTCTGTGATTGGGTTAGCTCACTCAGGATGATATTTTCCAGTTCCAACCATTTGCCTACGAATTTCATAAACTCGTTGTTTTTGATAGCTGAGTAATATTCCATTGTGTAGATGTACCACATTTTCTGTATCCATTCCTCTGTTGAAGGGCATCTGGGTTCTTTCCATTTTCTGGCTATTATAAATAAGGCTGCGATGAACATAGTGGAGCACGTGTCTCTTTTATATGTTGAGGCATCTTTTGGGTATATGCCCAAGAGAGGTATAGCTGGATCCTCAGGCAGTTCAATGTCCAATTTTCTGAGGAACCTCCAGACTGATTTCCAGAATGGTTTTACCAGTCTGCAATCCCACCAACAATGGAGGAGTGTTCCTCTTTCTCCACATCCTCGCCAGCATCTGCTGTCACCTGAGTTTTTGATCTTAGCCATTCTCACTGGTGTGAGGTGAAATCTCAGGGTTGTTTTGATTTGCATTTCCCTTATGACTAAAGATGTTGAACATTTCTTTAGGTGTTTCTCAGCCATTCGGCATTCCTCAGCTGTGAATTCTTTGTTTAGCTCTGAACCCCATTTTTTAATAGGGTTATTTGTTTCCCTGCGGTCTAACTTCTTGAGTTCTTTGTATATTTTGGATATAAGGCCTCTATCTGTTGTAGGATTGGTAAAGATCTTTTCCCAATCTGTTGGTTGCCGTTTTGTCCTAACCACAGTGTCCTTTGCCTTACAGAAGCTTTGCAGTTTTATGAGATCCCATTTGTCGATTCTTGATCTTAGAGCATAAGCCATTGGTGTTTTGTTCAGGAAATTTTTTCCAGTGCCCATGTGTTCCAGATGCTTCCCTAGTTTTTCTTCTATTAGTTTGAGTGTGTCTGGTTTGATGTGGAGGTCCTTGATCCACTTGGACTTAAGCTTTGTACAGGGTGATAAGCATGGATCGATCTGCATTCTTCTACATGTTGACCTCCAGTTGAACCAGCACCATTTGCTGAAAATGCTATCTTTTTTCCATTGGATGGTTTTGGCTCCTTTGTCAAAAATCAAGTGACCATAGGTGTGTGGGTTCATTTCTGGGTCTTCAATTCTATTCCATTGGTCTATCTGTCTGTCTCTGTACCAATACCATGCAGTTTTTATCACTATTGCTCTGTAATACTGCTTGAGTTCAGGGATAGTGATTCCCCCTGAAGTCCTTTTATTGTTGAGGATAGCTTTAGCTATCCTGGGTTTTTTGTTATTCCAGATGAATTTGCAAATTGTTCTGTCTAACTCTTTGAAGAATTGGATTGGTATTTTGATGGGGATTGCATGAAATCTCACATAATGCCCAAAGGAATATGAAGTTGCTATTCTGGAATTGTGTTGTATGGTGACTAGAGAGAAACAGAGGCAAACTCTATGATCTGTGATGGTTTCGAAGCATGACTATAAACGTGTTGACAGGCCTTTTGTCAAGAGGTGGGGGCTTTATTCAATGTCTTTCAATCATGGGGTGTTTCTAATTGTTCCATCCCGAGGAGTAAGGTTGTGTGATGCATGAAGATGCTTGTGAAAGGTCTTACGTATTCCATTCTTCTTACTAGAAGATGTTGAGCCTTCAGGGAAGATATCTGACTATGTGCAGGCTACCATATTGTGAGAATGCATAAGCCATCTAAACTGGCTAACAAGTATCTTAGAGCTTAGATTTTGAGCTACCAGAGGCCAGATGTCAGATTTGTAAGTAAAGACATTTCCAGATGATTATAGTCCCAGCTAGTCAAACCACCCCCAGCCATATGATGTTTCTAAATTGAGACCTCAAACTAGATGGGACATAGAAAAACCAAACTCTCTGTGCTCTATCCAATTCTTTTTAACCTACTATTCTACTTTGATTTTCTGTTACTGTGAACAAACACCCTTGCCAAAAGAAATGTGGGAGGAATGGGTTTATTTTATCTTACAGTTTCAGGTTACAGTCCAACTTTGAGGGGGGTCAAGATGGGAACTCAAGGCAAGAACCTGGAGGCAGGAACCATAGAGGGCACGGTTCACAGGCTCATACTTAGCTAGCTTCCTTACAGCCCATGCCACCCTGCCTACAATGATGCCCCACAAGTATGCTGGGCTCTCCCACATTAACTGTCAATCAAGACAGTTTATCACATACATGACCACAAGCCAGTCTGATCTGAGCAACTCCTCAGTTCATGTCCCTTCTTCCCAGGTATCTTAGTTACTGTTCAATGACTGTTAAGAGGCACCATGACCCAGGAAGTTTTGTAAAACAAAGAATTTAATTGAGGGCTTGTTTTTAGTTCCAAGGGCTTAGTCCTAGCAATAATAATGTCATGGCAGGGAGCATGTTGCTGGCAGGTAGGTGTGGTGCCAAAGAAGTATCTGAGAGCTACATCCTGATCTGCAAGCAGAAATAGAGGGAGGGGAGGGGGGAGGAGGGGGAGAGAGAGAGAGAAGACAGACAGAGCCTTGCGTAGGCAAATGAACTTTTGAAACCTCAAAGCTCACGCTCAGTGGTATATTTCCTCAACAAGGACACACCTCCTAATCATTCTCAAATAATGCTACTGATGACTAAGCATTCAAATATTCATATATTTGAATGGCCTATGAGTCCATTCTCATTCCAACCACCATGGAAGGTTGTAGTCGTATTATAATGCAAAAATGCATTCAATCCAACTTCAAAAGTCCTTATTATCTATTATGATGACTATTCATCTTTAATTTGGGCCATTCCTTCTACTAGCAGCCTATATGAAGAACATGGAAGAAGGCTACATCTCATAATCCTTCTAATCCTGTCAAAGAGTCCCTGGAGACTAGGCATTCAAATACATCGTTTTATGGGGATTGTTCTTATACTACCATCCAAGTGACTCTGCAGACCATGATGGACTGAAACCTTTAACAAATCCTTCCCCCTTTATATTGCTGTTATCTTGTGAAGTCTGGATAGTATACTATGTTGTTCCCTTTTCTCATTGCCATGGCAAAATGACAGAAGGCACTTAAGGCTCATGTGTTCAGGAGATGTCAGTCCATCCTGGCTGGGAAGGTATAACTTCTGATGTAGTTTGATCTGTGGTGGTGGGAGCTTGTAGCATAGCTTGTCAAATATTGGGGTGTTGAAAGCAGAGACTGTGGGCTGGAAGTAGAACTGGACTAGAAGTTTTTTTTTTTTGGTTCTTTTTTTCGGAGCTGGGGACTGAACCCAGGGCCTTGCGCTTCCTAGGTAAGCACTCTAACCACTGAGCTAAATCCCCAGCCCTGGACTAGAAGTTCTAAAGACTGGTGACTCTTCTCTGTCATTCAGATCTCCTGCCCCAAGGGTTCAAGAACCTCTCGAAATAATCGCACCAGCTGAAGATCAAGTGTTCAGGCACACGGGCCTCTGGAGGAGGATCTCAGCCATTACACGCACCCAACGAAATGGATATGAATTAATTAAAGGGGAAGTCTAAGAACATTCATATCAGCACTATTCCTTCTAAGTCAACTGATAACCCCACCCCAACATCCAACGAACTGTAGCACAGATCACTTTCAGAATGCTCACATGTTGGGATATAGAATACTATACAGAAATAAGAAGAAACCAATCACAATCATATGTAAGACTATGGATGACTCACAAAGCATTGAACCTCAGATTCCAAACCTAGAAATACACACTCTGAGTCTTTGATTTTTTTTTATTTATTTATTTATTTTTTTTACTTTTTACATAACTTTAAAACAGGCGAAACTACTTTGTAGTTTTGGAGGTTGGGTGATGAACACACCCAGATGGGAAGTTATGGCTAAAATTATAGTTCTTTGTTGGGGTCAGATCTATGTGATCACCCTGTACAAATTTACCAAGTGGTACACTACACTACCATTTGTTCACTTTTGTGTAACTGTGCTATAGTTATACTTCAATTGAACATCTAAGAAAGGCATGTCTTTGGAAGCAGTGAGACATAATGTGTCAAGAGACAGAGTAGATAATAACCTCTGAGCAATCTTTGTTCCAAGGCATCCAGAAGCTTAAAATCTTTTCTTTTCTTTCCTTTTCCTTCTTTCTTCTTTTTTTCTTTCTTTTTTTCTTTTCTTTCTTTCTTTTTTTGGACAGGGGCTCATGTGGCTCAGGCTAGCCTCCAAACCTGGCTGAGAATGAACTTGAACTTTCAATTATGCTCCTTTCTACTCCATAAGTGCTGGGGTTACAAGTGGGTGCCACTACTCCTGCTCAGAGAATCAATGCTGGGGATTGAACCCCTGAACTTCTGTATACTAGGCAAGCACTCTGCCAGCTAAGCTATATTCTGCAAAATCTGGAAACCTATTAAGTTATCAGGGGAACAATACTGCCAAGGAAACCCATATATTGGCCTGCCACGGTCCACAACAGGCAAACTCCCCTACAGCACACCACATCCTAACTCCTCACCAGCAGGAAACAGATGCAGCCCCCAGAAGTGTCATTTCTCGTGCCATTGCAGGTAAGAACCAGAGTGACCTTAGAACACAGCACAAAGACTATACACACAAAGCCACATGTTTGCCGGATCCTGTCTCAAGTCCACAGTCGAGCTCTGGGGAATGTGTCCCTTACCTCCTCCAGCTCAAAAGCAGCGTTTGTGCACTTGGAAGCTGTATTCCTTCTTTTTTCTCGTCACTGTGACAAAGCAACTTAGGGAGGAGAAGACTTATTTTGGCTGACAGTTAAGAAGGTCACAGCCTATCACGCTGTCTAGACATGGAGGCAGGAACATGGTGTTACTGGCTGGCTACATTGTGTCAGAGACAAACACCGGTGCTTCATTTCTTCTTTCTTTTTATTCAGTCTGGAACCCGAGCCCATGGGGAGCATGCTGCTCACATACTGGGTGGACGTTCCTAAACGTATTCACAGACACACCTAGAAGTGTGTCTCCTAGCTGACCCCAAATCTGGCCAGCTTGAAGGTGAAAATGGATGTCACCGCAGCACATTGATAAAAGATAATTACATACTGTCACCCTTTCCCAGTGAATCAGGCCCAGTGATATTGGGAAAACAGAAAGCCTGAAATGAACTCTCTGGCTATGAGAAGAAATGGTGATGGACACAGTGTCAGGATGCTCCTTCTCCATGGGGCAGAAGGTAGGACAGCGCTGAGTAGGCTGACATCTGTGTCCTGGTCAGCACCTAGGTGCCCTCACCCCTTTCTCACTAACTATAAAAATGCCACTAAGATTTACTGTGGCTGCCCCCGCAATGGTGCAGCAAAGGAGCCTCCACAGGTGGTTATCAGAAGATCCTCTTCCTTCATAACTGAAGGATTGGGTCCTTTAGCAATAACAGACCACTGGTATTAATATTACAATAGTTGCCCCAGTGAGCTCTGGAGAGTACCCTGTTCTGTTTGATCTTTACAGAGCCTGTTAACTAGTAACTAAGTCCAGGCATCAATATCTGTTCAAAGTTCTTGAACTGTACTTGGCCTTGGGATGCTGGACTCCAAGAGTCCCATCAGCCTTGTGTTTCCCTGGAACTTGAAAAGGGAGGCAGCGCAGATGGTGTCCTACACCTGGCTGGCATGCCCACGCGTGTGCTGAGGGTCTGCAACTCAGGTGTGGGTGTAGAGAGTTACCACCCAGCCTGAACAAGGACTGCACCACACTGCCTGGGGGAGGCAGGCAGAGGCACACGGGCAATGACATTTGCTCCAGATCTGAGAGAATGAGTAATGTTTTATTTCTTATAGAGGCTTGGTATTTGCAAACAGCATTATCAGGAACCGGCAGTAGGGTGTGACCCTGAGATGGGTTGAAGGGGCAATGGAGGACTTTGAGACGTTTATCGGAGCAGGACAAAGGGGGTTCAAGGTTCGAAGGTGACACTGAAATCAGACACAGGGAGGGCTCAGAAGAATGGGAGTTTCTGTTTTAGTTTTTCCAAGATATTCCTCCCCAAATTTGAGATCCTTTTGCCTCTACTTACTTCTCAGGTGCTAAGAGTATGAACTTAGTCTGCCATGCCTGGATCAGATCTGTGTTTTAAACAGTTCTGGCCAGGTTGGTGGAGAGAGAGACGTCGGTGGAGTTAAGACTGGTAAAATGATTGTTAACTAGGAAGATCCCACTCAGACACATTGTTCCTGGACACAAGAGGACTCAGGTACGGTGAGATACAGGAACGTACCTGGACCAGTAAGTCTGCCTGCCTCAGTTCACCCTGTGAAGGTACAATGGCTCAAGAGAGACCCTACTGGGCAAGTGAGGTCTGTCCACTTCCACATGGGGAATGGTCATGTCATGTGACCCTGTGTTTAGGTATAGAATAACAGGAGAGTTGAACGAGTTATCTACTGGCCTATAACCCTCTTCTGAGGAAAGAGCCTTCCCGGGAGGCAGTTCCCTGTGCTGTGATAAGATCTGGAGTTTCCTTCTGCAGCAGGGAGAGCAAGAGGCTCTGGTCCTTTCCCATGATGCAAGAGGGAACTGTAAACTAAGCCAAAGGTCAGCCTTAGATTAGAATGTGCACCTGTTCCGCCCCGTCAGGAGAAAGCCACATGTGACACCCACAGGATGCTGAAGGGGAGAGTGGTGAATGGGATTTTTTTTGGTTGTGTTTTAGACTCCCAATGATGTCCACTCGCTTCCTCAAGGTCCCAAGACATTGTGCTGCCTGCAAATAGTAAAAAAAAAAAAAAAAAAAAAAATGTTGCTAAGTCAGAGGAAGGAAAGAGGAAAGAGGAAGAAGAAGGGAGATGTTCCATTTCTCAGGGAACCACCCCTCATTGTCATTCTAATCACAATGTCCCTTTAACCCTGCCTCCAGGAGCCAATGGATTTTCAGCCCTGATCTGATGTTTCTTCCCTCACCGAGGAGCCTGATCATGGAGGCCCTTGCCATAGTGTGGAGTCCATGCCACACCACAGTTAACCTCCCCTTCCTGTCACTCAGGTCACCTCTGGTGACTACATATCAATCAGTCCTGGGTGGTGACCGAGAACAGCCCCTGCAGTATCTGATTGGACAGCTGTTCAAGTGTGGCTGTTAGTCTAAGTCTGTGGCGGTGGGTCCTATCTCTGGTGCCTTTTGATTTGTTTTGTTCCAATGCACAAAGAAAGGCAGATAGGACCTGCCTCACTCTGGGGGATTTTCCAAAGCGTATTCTGAGTGACTATGATTGCCTTGGAGAACTGCAGGTTGAATGCTGTAATCCCTAATGCTCCGGAATCAGAAAGCTCTTGAGTGCTGGCATGATGCTATAAGTAGGAAGTTCTACCATTGATCTCATGCTCACCTCTGGAGGTCACAGTCGAATGTGTGCCCATTAAAACACTTCACAAGGGCTGTCATGATGCGCAGTGGATCAAGGTCTGATGAGCTGAATTTGATCTCTGGGAAGTATATGGTGGAAGGACAGAACCTACTCCTGAAGGCTGACCTCTGACCCCCACTCACACAGATGCCCACGCACTTGATTATGTAAACTAAATTAATTAAAAATATTCTTTTAAATATTCTAATTATTTATAAGCTATGGTGTATACAAATGTGTAAAAAACATAAATTTCATATTTCGATTTAGTTCGTGTTTTAATTTAGGTCCCGTTAACAAGATATCTCACTATACATATACAAATATCCTCAAATCTAAAATATTTCAGCTTATTTTTTGAGATAGGCTATTGCTATGTAGCTCTTGCTAGCCTGGAACTCACTACATAGAGCAGGCTGACCCTGAACTCAAAAGAGATCCATCATCCTTTGCCCCCGAGTGCTGGGACTAAGGTGTACAGTACCACATTCAATGAGCATTTTGGATCAGGATATGAACTAGTGTTTTTCTCCAGAGTCCTGCCTCAAATTAGGAGGAGCCTACAGCCTGGGTTCAGGGGTCGAGAGGTCTGGTTGAGTCCCTGACCATGACGAGAAGCTAGTAAGGGGAGAAGGGTGTCTCCTACTTGCTTTCTCACTTCCTCTATTCCTTCCCACTCCCATGACCCTCCCTTCTGATTATCTCCTTTCTGGTCCATGCACTGCTCTGGAATTTCCTGTCTAACAAATTACTTCTTCCTCTAGCTCCAGACAAGGAACTGCAGACAAGGAACTGTGGCAGACTCGTTTTGGATCCCAACAGAAAACCTCCATCTAAGGATCTACAAAGTACCCAGAAAGTTGCCCTTTCTCTCTCTCTCTCTCTCTCTCTCTCTCTCTCTCTCTCTCTCTCTCTCTCTCTCTCTCTCTCTCTCTCCCCTCCCTCTCCCTCCCTCCCTTCCAATTTCCAGTGTTTTTGTTTTATTCTGTGGATGTGAATTACCTTTTGTGGCCCTTCTTTTAGTCATTACTATAGAATCAGGCTATACAGACACATACTCTTTTTCTCTGCTCATCTGGGGCCATGGTTTGCATTTAGCTTGTGCACTGTGAAACTGATGAGGATATAACGTTGTCCCTGTGATTATTTAAAATAAAAACTTGGTCTAAATGTATTACTTAGAAGTGGGGCCCTTGGGTGGCAATTAGGATTAGAAAATGTCATCAACGAGGGGACCCCCACAGCTACAAATGGCTTCACAGGAGCACAGGAAAGGAATACGGGGTATGTGCACATACGTATTCCTGATGTACCATTGTGTGACATCCTGGGCTGCCTTGGGGCTCGGCTAGTGTGGATCTCATTCCAAGAGCACTCCTCAAACTCGTACCAGAACCATTAAGTGCAATGGTACTGCTTTCTTTATAATTAACCTACTCCGTGGCCATTGGTTTTTAGCAACAGAAAACAAATGCATAAATGGAGAGTCTTTCATTTGCACTGAGTATGGCAAGATATCATTACTTAAGCCAAATTTAGCCTTTGAACATCTCACACACTCCTTTAGACGGCCATTGTTTCTGCCACACGCTCATTTGTCAAACATTGTATGTAAGTGGATTGATGCTATACCCAAGATTTTCTCATGCTTTGAATATCAACATTTTTACTACGGTATGTCAATTTGTGGATGACTGTGAATTTATCTTTACTTGTAACTCCTTTGACCTCCTGGGTGGGCGGGTCTAAGACCTGGAACTTGGAGTCAGTACTAGAACATGAACCATTCTCTTCTTTCTCTCATCTCTCCTGATACTCTAAGCCAAGTGGACCATGCACTTCTATCAGAGACACAGACCGTGTGGACCTCCCCCTCACCCAGAGGTAAAGGACACAGACCTGTCTGAGCAAGGCTGTTCCCAACGCTCTTTCATTAGAACCTGTTGGCTACCCTCAGAAGGCAACATTGGCGGGTTCTAAGGATGAAGAAGTTGCTGGGAGAGACCTGAAGCTTTCTCTATACCACAGTCAGAGGTGGCTTTGTACTCCTAGTTCAATGCTTTTTTCCCATAAATGGCTGTGTGAAAGTCATCAGGGAGAACCACGAATTCTCTCTTGGCACCAAAGCCTTCTCGACAGCTCCCCATCTCTTTCTCTCTTGGGTAGCGTAGCGCTTAGATGCCACCAGCACATTTGTACAATTTTTACTGGGCTTAATTTAAGGTGAGGAAATTGGAGGCTGCCACCATACATGCTGACCTCCTCAGCCCTAAGGAAGGACCCTGATGAGACCTGAGACCTGTGGTATCTTGGCATAATGCAAACTGGAGCAGGGGGTTGGTGGTAGCTGGTGTCCTGGCCTTGCCAAGTAGTATAAAGAGGCTGGTTCTGCAGTGTTTCCTAAGCTCTTGAAATCACCAAGGCAAACAATTGTCTCATTCACACATTGGTAAGAACTTGATGTCTGGGTCTGGGAGAGGGAAATTCTGGCTTTTCAACATAGTTTCAGTTTCAAATGCAATTGTAACTCTCACTGGTACCCTAAATTAGGTTGTAGGTTCTTTTGCCCTTGAAAAGGGCTCTGACTTTCAGACCCCCTGGGTGTCAGGATCAGTCTGTTCTGTTTAAATGTGAAGGCTTCCCTTGTCTGGTCTTAACCTTGCTGAGATGCAGTTCACAGTGACTACACTACACAGTCGGTGGCATTCTCACAGCCGGCCCATGGCATTGTTTCTCCTCTCAGCTTTAGGAATAAAGACACTGAGGCTTAGGGAATAGTGCCTAGGAATAGTCTGTAAGTAGATGTGAGGACCTGAGCTTGATCCCCAGAACTCACGTGACAAAGTCTGGCATGGTAGGACAAGCTTGTAATTCCAGTGTCAGGGAGGCAGAGACAGGAAGGGCTCCTGGGCCAGCCGGCCTAGCCTAATCAGAAAGCTCCAGGTTCCAGTGTACAACATGCTAGACATGGCCTAGGTCAATTTAAGGTCTGGGATCTTTCCAGCTCCATCCTTAGCATTGTCTACCCTCCTGTAGATTCCTGGATTGTTTTTTGTTTGTTTGTTTGTTTGTTTGTTTGAAAGCTCCTTTGTGGCTTCAATCATATCTTTCAAATTATTTGATTATTCATAGATTGAACTTAAAATATGGAGTATAGGTACAAACTATATAAAATCCCTTGAAGAATCTCTGGGAAGAATCACTTATTCTCTGCCTGAAGCTGTCTGTCTGAGCTCCATCTCCGCCAAGGGAACAGAGGGAGTTGGGACTGTTGGGAAGTCAGGAGACTTCCCATTCCCAGTCGTCTGTGGTCAGTGGTCTTCCTGTTTATCTTTGGAAAACTGCTCCTTCCTTTATCCATACACACACAACTCAACTGTCAATCAAGATCCTTCTCTAGTCCCTAGAAACAATCAAGAGACATGTGATTGAAGCCTGGCCACTCAGGAGAATCCAAGTCTGTTAGCTGTTTTGATTGGTTTCAGGATGAGTTCATAATCTAATGACTATAACTGTCCCTCTCTGAGCAATGCTATGAATGTGACACACCAGTATGACTCATTCTTCATTCTGTGGGAGAATCATTTCCTGGATGGGGCAATCCAATTTCCTGATCCTAACAATCTAGTATTGGGATCCTTGGAATCTGATATATTATCTATGTAGTTTTAGTTGTGACCCATCTATATCACCCAACTATAGTTGGTGAGTCACAAGAGGGCCTTTCTTCCTTCCTTCCTTCCTTCCTTCCTTCCTTCCTTCCTTCCTTCCTTCCGAAGAGTTAAAATAAAAACTTCATAAAAACTGCAAAAGAACAGCAGATAAGGGGACAGGACAGAGCTGGCCTGAGATGTGCCCGGCCAAGCCTAAAAACAAGGTCGAGGGATTGTTCCAGGAAGGGGGCCATCTGGACGGATGACTCCCTGCTCTACAGATAAAGATAAGACGTTCTCCTATATTGAGAACACCCCAGCCCGCACGAACTGCTTGCAGATGAGACCTTGTACCCATTTCCCTTGCTGATAACCACGAGAAACCCCCTGGCTTCTCCTATATAAACCCCTGCCTGAAGAGGCTCGGGGTTGATTCCTCTGTCTCCTGTGTGAGATACGTGTCGACCCGGGATCCCGCTAAGACCCGGGATCTCGTTAATAAAGCTACCTCCTGCTGTTACATCAAGACGGCTACTCGTGATTCCTGGGGGCACCCCATCCCACGATTGGAGCAAGAGACGTGGCTCCCCGTTTAGGGGTATGCTCTTTCATATGGGGGCTCGTCCGGGATGGGAGGGTGACCCCCTGGAGACTCGAATGCCCCTTGGAGGTACGTTGGTATGCATGTTGAGAAGCGGCCACTGTGTGTGTGTGTGTGTGTGTGTGTGTGTGTGTGTGTGTGTGTGTGTGTGTGAGTGTACATGGTTTTTGTGCTGTAAATTGTGTCTTTTTCGGTACCGGTTTTAAGTTTGAGTGCACTCGGGTGGATGAAGGATTCCCACCCTGTATAGGTGCCTGAGAGTAGATGCAGGATTCCTGCTCGGAGAGAGTAGATGCAGGATTCCTGCTCGGAGAGAGTAGCTACAGGATTCCTGCTCGGAGAGAGTAGATACAGGATTC
Source organism: Rattus norvegicus (assembly GCF_021556685.1). Classification (NCBI taxonomy): domain Eukaryota; kingdom Metazoa; phylum Chordata; class Mammalia; order Rodentia; family Muridae; genus Rattus; species Rattus norvegicus. The sequence goes on along the minus strand of NC_141537.1, from coordinate 105,234,506 downwards.
CTACTCGGAGAGAGAGTACATACAGGATTCCTGCTCGGAGAGAGTAGATACAGGATTCCTGCTCGGAGAGAGTAGATACAGGATTCCTACTCGGGGAGCAGATGCAGGATTCCTGCTCCAAACAACCACCCTTCTTTTTTTTTTTTTTTTTTTTTTTTGGTTCTTTTTTTCGGAGCTGGGGACCGAACCCAGGGCCTTGTGCTTCCTAGGCAAGCGCTCTACCACTGAGCTAAATCCCCAACCCCAGCAACCACCCTTCTTAAATTATTTTTTGACAGCGGACAGGGGGACGCCCCGGTGCTACAGGCTCTGGAAGACGTTCCAAGAGCCGAACATAGTCAGGAGGACAGTCAAGGGGATCTGACTGTGACTTTCCGGAACCAGGGGGACGGAGAGCTCCTCCTACCAAGGCGGTCCTATTTTTCTTCACCATGGGACAGTCTGTGTCCACCCCGTTGAGTCAAACTTTGAATCATTAGTCAGAGGTTAAAGCTAGAGCTCGAAATTTATCTGTGGAAGTGAGAAAGGGACGCTGGCAGACTTACTGCACATCTGAGTGGCCAAGGTTTGGAGCAGGCTGGCCACAGAGGGCACCCTAGACAAAGCTATTATTTTGCCAACTAAAAAGATTGTTTTTCAGCCCAGACCTGGATCTCACCCGGATCAGGTCCCCTCCATCGTGATATGGAAGAACCTCGCCTCCGACCCTCCCCCATGGCTGAAGCCCTGGTCCCGGGCATCCCCATCCCCGTCCTCACACATACTGGTAGCCCAGGAGCTGCAGACGGAGAAGAAGACAACTCCTCGAATTTATCCTGACATCGAAGGTCTTCCAGATGAAGATGAACCCACACCTGAACCCACACCGTGGACGCCCAGTCCTCCCCCACCCCCTTATCAACATAACAAATCTGAGGGCCCCACGGCCGGTACTAGAAGCCGGTGTAAAACAAATATAGTGATTAAAAAAAAAAAACCAACTTAATTTTGTGGATCCCGCTCTAGTGGCAGTGTGTTGGTTGATAGCCAACGTTGATTTTTTTTAAAAAACATAGTGTTTTATCTGTGCTTGTGCTCGCAGCCCACACAATAGGGGAAAGGGAAACTAGCTGCGGAGCTGCTGCAGCGAGCATGGGGACTTCTCAAGTCTCACCCAATTTTTCTGGCTCTTCAAGAGCTGTTTAAAAGAAAAAGGCTTAAGGTAAAAAGAAACACTATAGAGAGATTTCTTAGTGAATTGCTACATCTTGGTTCGCTATCTCTGGAAATCTCACGGTAGACAGCTGTGATAAGCTGGGAAAGATTTAACTTTTGCTTGGGAGCAAAGAACCTTAAAGGGACAGGCTACATTAGAAATGCTACAGGAGGAACTATCTGAAAAGGCTGAGAGCGAGGTGGGAGAGGACTCTAAGGAAAACAAGAACAAGAAAGGAATTTCTGACATTTGCTCACAGAAGAGAAGTTCTTTAAGGAAGCCTGCCTTATCTGCTGGCCCTATTCCAAGAGAGGAGTCAGTCTCCAGCATTAAATTACTTTTCTCGTTAGTCATCATTAACATGGAGAGTGCCTTTGATCCTATTCCCACAGCAGCCAGTTCCTGCCCCTGTGGTCAAAATGCCCCAGGTTGGGGGACAGAGAAGCCCCTAAAATAGTTTCAAAGAATCTACAACAAACTGTGAAAAACTTTGTTTTGCCAGTCAAGATTTAGAATTCAGGCTTTGGCGGTGGCCAAGGTCAGGATTAATGTTTTCTTTTCCATGGGCCTTTAACCCAGTGAGACAGTTTGGTAAAGGGCTACTACTGAGGTCCTGATAGCCCCAGGTAAACTGGTTACGATTCTTTTGTCAGTCACCTGGCATCTAGCACCCAGGTTCCTTTTGTTATTAGTTTTTACTAAAAGCCTGGTGTCATTTGGAGGCTGGTTCTCTTGAGAGGCAAAGCCACAGAGCTGACACTGAAGAGAGATACTCCTTGAGGGAAAATCTAAGCTTGTGCTTATTTATACAATGGCCTTTTTGTCCAAGAAGGCCTCCTGGTTTAGCTGTGTGACTAAATGCTGTTTGCCCTCTTCAGTAGACCTCTATTCTCAAGATTCTCTTGTTTTCTCACCATCCCATTTGAGATGCTTGTTAGTAACTATTACAGGTCTTCTTTACCACTGAGGAAAGACGGAATCCTACTGGAGGCTAGAAAGAATGTCCCAGACACGGATGGAAGGCCCTCACTTCTGCCTGTTAACTTCAATACGCCTAAAGGTAGGGAGTGCCAGGTCTGCCGCCAGGCTCCAAGGGTGGGTCTCTGAGGGGCTAGAAAATGCCCCACCAATTTGGCTAAGATAAAGAAAGGATATAAAGAAAAAGTTACAGAAACTTAAAGGGTTAAGCTAAGTTGCTGAGAGTTAGTGTAAGTTACAGAAAAAGTAAAGTTAAAGTGTGGTTAAGTGGACAACATCTAATAGCTGTAGAGGAAGATACAGAAGATATGAGAGAGACTGTGGAAGAGAAAGAGGAAAAAAAGGTAAAAAGAACAGGAAGCTAGAGAAGAAAAGAGACAAAAAGAGGAGGTTAAAGAGCTAAAGAGAGAGATAAGAGACAAGAGAGAAACATATACTGGCCACAGTAGTTAGGGAACCTAGGAAGATAGTACCTGGCAACAGAAGAGAATTCCTGGCTAAAGATCAATGTGCCTAATACAAAGAAAAATGACACTGGGTCAGGGACTGCCCAAGAAAAAACAAGAGGGGCCACTGGAGAGCTTCTTGGTCCTAGAGTGCTGGCTATGTACAGAGATAGAAGAGAAGTGTGGATACAGGGACCCAATGCTCTGTGCTCCTATGCCCCCCCAGTGGGCCAATATCCAAAGACCTTGAGTGCAAGGGGCTACTGACAACAAACAATACTTATGGACTGCCCGAAGAACAGTGGACCTTGGCGTGGGCTGGGTAACCCACTTGTTCATGGTCATCCCTGACTGCCCCTATCCCTTGCTCCTGAGAAATTTGCTCTCCAAAATGGCTTGTGTGGACTGAAATGGCTGGGTGAGGCCATGTATATGCATATCTACAGACTGTGTATGTAGAGCTTAAGACCTGTCTCAGTGCACCAGTACCTGATGCTGAGAGATGTGTGGCTTAGTCCTGTTCTGCCTGGAACACATCACTCCTGCCAGCCGGGCACTAACAATTATCACCCAATCTAGGACTTAAACTGTGGTAGAGTGGCTGATGTTTTGCCTTTAAATGAAATGTCCCAGAAGATGGGACCACCGGTCAGCTGCCATGGAGACAATCTGGTCACCTTGCTGCCCAATCCTGACCTGGAGCCACTGCAACATGAGTGTCAAGCACTGGCAGAAGCCCATGGGTGGAGAAAAGACCTCTGTGACTGGTTGATTGACCCCTGCTGAAAGCCGAGGCTACCTTGTCTACAGATGGGAACAGTTCTCTTCATGAAGGTCAGAGATAAGTGGGTGCTGCCATGGTGGACAACACAATGTCATCTGGGATGGCTGAACCTCAACCCCCCAGTACATCAGTGCCGCAGATGCCTTTGCCATCTCTCTTTTTTTTTTTTTTTTTTTTTTTTTTTTTGGTTCTTTTTTTCGGAGCTGGGGACCAAACCCAGGGCCTTGTGCTTCCTAGGTAAGCACTCTACCACTGAGCTAAATCCCCAGCCCCTGCCATCTCTTAGATGCCCTGGTGAAGCCAGCAACTGTGAGTACTATTCATTGCCCAGGACATCAGGAAGGAAGAGATTCAGTGGCATGGGACAGTAACAAAGCAGATAAAGTGGCTCGGGAAATGGCTATACAGGAGCCTATCCTGGTTACAGGCCTACAAGAGACAGCCACTGGGAACTGGGATTGGACTAAGGGATGGCCTCACTTAGAATGTACAACAGAAGAAAAGGCCCAAATTGCTTAAACAAAAAAAGACAATGGCACACTTGAGAAAGCTATACTCCTCAGAGAACAAAGAAAAAAAACTCACTTTGCCAAATACAGAAATGGACTCATTTAAGAGATAAAAAGTTTGTCCAAGTAGTTAAGTGTATGTAATAGACTTTAAGATTTTAGCCAGAGAGACAGTAAAAAGTATAAGGTATGTCAATAAGTGAATACTTAACAAGCAAACAGGGCAAAGAGACCTAGAGAGTTTAGTGAAAAGTCAAAGTGAACTTCACTGAGACAAAACCAGAAAAATATGATCACAAGTGTCTCCTAGTGCTTGTAGATACTTTTTCAGGAATAGATAGAAGCTTTTCTCACCAAACGAGAGACGGCCTCTACAATCATCAAGAAGATACTGGAAGAAATCTTCCCCAGGTCTGGAATGCCCAAGGTAATCTGGTCAGACAACGGCCCTACTTTCGTTGCCAAGGTAAGCCAGGGTGTGGCCAAGTATTTAGAGGTCGATTAGAAATTACATTATAGGGGTTGGGGATTTGGCTCAGTGGTAGAGCGCTTGCCTAGCAAGCTCAAGGCTCTGTATTCGGTCCCCAGCTCCGAAAAAAAAAAAAAAAAAAAAAAAAAGAATAGAAAAAAAAAAAAAAAAAGAGGGGCTGGGGATTTAGCTCAGTGGTAGAGCGCTTACCTAGGAAGCGCAAGGCCCTGGGTTCGGTCCCCAGCTCCAAAAAAAAAGAACCAAAAAAAAAAAAAAAAAGAAAAGAAATTACATTATATTTACAGACCTCAAAGTTCAGGACAGGTAGAAAAAAAAAATAAGACTCTAAAAGAGACCCTGTTCAAATTAACCATGGAGACTGGCGCAGACTGGGTGACACTCCTTCCCTCTTGCTCTCTTCAGAGCAAGAAATACCCCTTCCAGACTCAGCTTTACCCCCTTTGAGATCTTATATGAGGCCTCAGCTCCTCTGACTGTATTAGATGATGTTACTGAACCAACATGTCATAGTAATAATGATTTGTATGCCAGGCTAAAAGACCTACAGGTGATACAGAAAGAAATCTGCTCACAGCTGACAGCAGCCTATGCCCCCGGGACCCCTGAGACATTTTATCAGTTCCAGGTCGGAGACTGCAGCTACACTGAGCCCAGACACTCGAGCCTCACTAGAAAGGACCGTACCTGGTGCTACTGACCACCCTGACAGCCATCAAGTCCCAGCCCTCACCAACAGCATACTAGCTGTTGGGGCTGAGAGCTGGGACCTAGAGAGACACTCAGATCTTCAAAAAGCTCCCTAGATTTAAGTGACTGGGAGGTTGCTATAATGCTCACTTGAGTGTGTTTGGAAACAAGAATTTCATGTTTGCCCTGGGTTCCATCGGGATAGGTGAGGAGATAGGCTTGATTTAACATTACATATGTTAGTACTCCTAACACTTCTTGAGACTGTGCCTCAGGAATCACAATCTGTATAAGTTTAAAAGTTCTGAAAGCTGGTCATGACCTTGGTGTATAGGTTTAGATAGTGTCCAGATTAGAATCCTGATGCTAAAGACTTAATAAGACACAAAAGAGAGTTAAAAATTATTTAAGGCTATCTAGGTGCTACAAGGGTAGCACAAGGACATCTGCTGTTGCCCTACAATACAAGGCTTATAGAGAATTCAGAACTGTCATTGACTCTGACCTCCAAGAATACCTAACCTCCCTCTCAGAGGTAGTCCTTCAAAATAAGAGAAGATTAGACCTGATATTCCTTAAAGAAAGAGGGCTATGTGCTGCTTTGAAGAAAAAATGTTTTTACCTCGATCACTCGGGGACCATTAAAGATTCTATGGCTAAACTTAGAGAGAGGCTAGACAAGAGATGACAAGAACGAGAAGCCACTGATAGCTGGTTTCAAAGCTGGTTCAATAGGTCCCCATGGCTTACCACCCTGTTGTCAGCCTTAGCCGGTCCCTTGATCATCCTCCTCCTTTTGCTCACTTTTGGGCCCTGCATCATTAATCGCCTTTTAGCTTTTGTCAGGAAATGGATTAGTGCTGTACATGTCCTCATGTTAAGACAACAGTATCAGGCTGTACGGGGTGAAGAGCCTCTGGATGCTGAACTCATCATGTAGTTCTAAGATTAGAACTATTCACAAAAAGTAGAGGGAAATGAAGAGTTAAAATAAAAACTTCATAAAAACTGCAAAAGAACAGCAGATAAGGGGACAGGACAGAGCTGGCCTGAGATGTGCCCGGCCAAGCCTAAAAGCAAGGTCAAGGGATTGTTCCAGGAAGGGGGCCATCTGGACGGATGACTCCCTGCTCTACAGATAAAGATAAGACGTTCTCCTATATTGAGAACACCCCAGCCCGCACGAACTGCTTGCAGATGAGACCTTGTACCCATTTCCCTTGCTGATAACCACGAGAAACCCCCTGGCTTCTCCTATATAAACCCCTGCCTGAAGAGGCTCGGGGTCGATTCCTCTGTCTCCTGTGTGAGATACGTGTCGACCCGGGATCCCGCTAAGACCCGGGATCTCGTTAATAAAGCTACCTCCTGCTGTTACATCAAGACCGGCTACTCGTGATTCCTGGGGGCACCCCATCCCACGATTGGAGCGAGAGACGCGGCTCCCCGTTTAGGGGTACGCTCTTTCCCTTCCTTCCTTCCTTCCTTCCTTCCTTCCTTCCTTCCTTCCTCCCTTCCTTCCTTCCTTCCATGATTCTAAAACTGTTCTCAGAAAATGGTTGTTCATAGTAGGGTTATTTTTAAATGCAGCATATTTTATGAAATTGCCTTTAGGAAAGTCTATCACTAATATGAATCATTTCAACACCACAGGGAGAGCCTGCTTTGGCACACCCTAGCCATACCTGCTATTTTCAGTCTTTACATGTCTGCATGCCTTAGGTCCACCCAGCATTGCTGGAGACAGAGTACTGCTTGCTCTTGAGCCAAGTTCCCTTGGAACCTCTCCCCAAAGCTACCCACTCTTAGACTTGATTCCCTGGCAAATGGCCATATCACCTGTGCCCTGTTGCCTCTAAATCTTTGACCAGTTATTTTATTTACGTATTTATTTATATATGTGTATGAGTGTTTTGCCTCCATGTGTGTCTATGCATAAGTGTCTAGAGATTGTGGAGGTCAGAAGAGGGTATCAGATTATTTGGGATTGGAGTCACTGGACTGGAGTTAAGACGGTTGTGAGCCATTGTGTGAACAATGGGATTCAAACCTGGGTCCTCTGCATCAGTAGCAAGTACTCAAAACCACTAAGCTATCTTTCCAGCTCCTTTTGCTGGTTCTTTGTTCAACTTTACTAGTCTACTTGTAACCTAGTCTCACTCTGCTAGGCCAAAATGTCTCTCTTTTGATCCTTGCTGCTATTGGGAATATTTTTAGGACTCAAGAAGGAAGGAAGGAAGGAGGGAGGGAAGGAAGGAAGAGAAGAAGGAAGGAAGGAAGGAAGGAAGGAAGGAAGGAAGGAAGGAAGGAAGGCAGACACTTCTGTGATTCACCAAACTCCTGTTTGAGTTTGAATGGCACTTATAGTTGGGTCACATCTAATCCTACACAGACAGTACATCAAGGATCCCAATGACTAAACCTATATAGACAATACTCAAGGACATCAATCCCAATATTGGATTGTTAGGATCAGGAAAGAGGATTACCCTGTTCCGGGAAATGACACTCCTCATGGAGTATCCCTGATCAGCAAACTTTCACCAGTAAGCTATTTCTCTAGCATGGAATCTCAAGCGTCTCATCATTTACGTGAGAAGCAAAACGAGCCTGATAGACTTTGTGTGCAAGTGAGAGCTATGTGGCTGTATCACGCTGCGTTTAGGAAATATCTATGTCAAGCAGAACAGGGCGTGAGCTAGAGATGTGTGAAACTTTCTTTACAAAGGTGATTTCTAAGCAAACTTTAATAAGGGTTGGAGAGGTTGTGGGCTCCCCGCTTCTATTTGGCTGGGACTGACATAGCTTCTTGCATGTGACACATTTTAAGCCTTTAACCAGTTTTGCACTTCTCTGAGGCCAAGTTTCTCACTTTTTAGTTGTTGGGTTGGGTACCTGTTGGCCACAGGGAGATCCGGAGTCCTTCCTCGGTGTTTTGGGGAGGTGCACCTTAAAGCAGCAGCAGCAGTTCTCTTGGAAAGGACTACGTCAGTGTTAGGAGTGGCCGTAGTAGCTAACATTGCCCACACATTCTCCTGGGGCAATAAAAATTCCCAGGCTCTTTCAATCCAGTCTGGATTCTGTTTTCTTCCTCCTGTGACAGGACTGAAAGGGCCACAATTGCTTAACAAGGACTTTGACTTCATCTTTGAAAAGTGGATAGAAATTAGACAGGGAAGGGGCAAAGTTTATTGCAGGTATCACGGATGAAGATGGCTAATGTTGAGCTGGAATGGCGGTTCACACCTTTAGGAATAGTGGTACCCAGACCCTCGGTTCATCTTGTCTTGCACGTCCAACCCTGAACTCTTACCATGATATATGCCTCATCACAGGCTCAAAGCACAAAGCTCAAAGTGTCTCAGAGCCCATCTCAAGTTCCAGGCCAGCTTGGTCTACAGAGTGAAAAGACAAAGGAGAGGAGAAAATAAGTTAAATGAAGACGAGTTTGTGGTTTAGGCCATCCTTTTGTAAACCATCTTCTGCAAAACTCCAAACAACCCTCAAGATGCTGTTTGTCACTGCAATTGCCATTTTTGATGGAGAGAACAAAAGGACATCCATGGAGGTTACAAATAAATCAATACGTAAAAGATTTAAAACTTGTTCTGGTCCTCTTAGCTACTGAGAGATAGTAGCCTCCACGTGTGTCCTCTAACCAGACGTGTCATCTGAAATTTTGCATAACTAAGGAGGCACAGGCACAGCTGCAGAGATTGGCTGGCTCTCCTTAAAGCCAACATCACTTCTCTTAGAGGCACTAAGTAGACTACATTTCCCAGCCTCCTTCCTGGTGGAAGTGACAGGTGTCTGGGCTCCAGAGTACCTGTTCCTTTATGGCCTCTCTCCATCTTTCAGCTTGTTACCATGACTGTGGAAGGCATGTGTTGCTGGCAGTCCACAGAGTGTTAATGGAAAGGAATCTGGGCCCCCAGAGGACCCATGTGATTGTGACTTTATCTGGATAATAAATTGCTTTTGTTCTCAGACGACTATGGTTGTGTTATTGTAGCTAGCCTGGCCATCCCTAGTTGAGACTCCAACCTTATTACATAGAGGTCAGCTGTAAAAACCTAAGAGTAGAGGCCTGGAGACCGTCTGCAATGTCTGTAACACTCTAGTTGTTACTGTGGGAAAGTAACTTCTTGGGCACTTCCTTGGTGCGGAAAAATTAAAAAGGAACATTTTCTATCAGTTCCCACAAACTGGATCTGCTCACTGGATCACTCCGCTGCTACTCTACCACTCAGTCCACAAGCCACCTTCTCCGGTTGTCTCCCTTTTAGCTGCCCTCTCAGTGTGGTCCCCTAGGCAGTAGATATCATGCCTGGCACACACACACACACACACACACACACACACACACACACACACACACACACTTCATTCTTGGGCCCTTGTGCATTCTCCTCCATGCAGGCAAAAGATCCACACCCTTCAACTGCCTCAGCCATTTCTTTTACACACTGTCCTCTTTAGTCCAGTAAAACAAAGTTCTAGGAACTTGCAATTTAATATTAGATTTACATGTTAATTTCTCAATCCACAATACATAAATCCACACAACAAATTCACTGACAATAAAGATATAAACCTCCTACCTAGACAAGATAAAATTGACGTAGTCCACCTGGATTCAGATCATCCTGCTCCGTGGTCTCCATCTTGATTCCTCTCACTCCTCCTTAGACTGCCCCCCATTCCCCCCAACACCTACCCTTCCTACTCATCCAGTGATAGGCTATGCCTTATCCTGGACCTGCTTTGCTGCATAATGACATCATTCTACACTTCCTATAATCTAAAAAAGAATACAGGAGCTGGTTGAATTGGGGAGGAGGAAGATAAGCAGAAGTGGTTTTAAGAAAAGAAAAAGAATGCTTAGAGGAGAGAAGGGTACAATCCAGGCTGAGCACCGTGTTGTCCACCAGTAGGGACTGTGGGCAGAACGTCTTGACTGGCTAGAGAGGAGCCTGGGCTTGAAGTACGTGGAGAGGAAGCTGTAGTCAATGGCTAAGGCCAGCATTTGAGAACTGGGTTGGTTTTCCATTACTGTGGCAAAGAGAAAAGGCTTGTTTTGGCTCGTAGTTTTAAAGGTTCTGGTTCACATTTGGGTGAGCCCATTGTTTTGAGCCTGTGATGAGGTAAATCTTGGTAAGAGTTCATAGTTGAACATGCAAGACAGGATGAACAGAGGGCTGGGGTAGCACTATTTCTTTTGAAGGCATGGCCCCAGTAACCTAACAACTTTCCCTGAGAATTGAGAATTCTACTGCCTCCTGATAGCATTAAGTGATGTTCTTCACGAGATGACCAAGGTCTAAACCACAGCAAGGATGAACGTTACCATTTGGGAGTCTTGGGTCTCATGATCTGGTCCCCAAGACATAGATAGCTCTGCAGCCCTAAAACACACACATTGGCTGGGTAAGTGGCCTCTCTGAGCTACAGACACTTGTTCGCCTGCGAGTGCTTCAGTTTGTTTAGATCCCCTCATTTCTGAGTGGCACGGTTCATTCAAGGAATGGTTACACATGTGGCTTCCTGCTATTCTAATCATTTTGCGACCACCACAAGATCAAGTCCAGTTTTCAATTTCTGTGACCCTGACTTCTGACTGCATATGAATGCTCATGGAAAAAATGACTAGTACAGCTGTTCCTCGGTATGTATTCTAAGGAAGGCATTGATTCTAAGACATACCCCAATGGATACCCAAATCAGTAGATGCCCAAGCCTCTATATATAAGGGTGATGATGATGATGGTATAGTATCTGACCTGTTTTTTTTAACAGTTACCCATATTTGAGACCTGTTTTACTGGTATACAATTCCCTATACCTTTATATTCAACTATCAGTACTTGTTGTTGGTGTTGTTGTTTAATTTTCCTGAACAGAAGTTCTTTTTAAACATTTATTTTTAATTTTTTATGTGCCTGGTGGGTGGAGGCAGGTATCTAGTGAAGCCAAAACCAAATGTCAGATCCACTGTACCTAGAGCTGGAGTTGCAGGTGGTTGTGAGCCACCCAGCATGGGTGCCAGGAATGAAACTTGGTTCCTCTGCCAAGAGAAACAAGTGCTGTTAACTGTTGACCGACCTCTTCAACCCCCTAACTGCAGCCCAGTGTGACCAGTCTGTGAGTTCTATTATTTTACAGGAACAGAGCTGTGCATATTTGCTTGTATGTCCTTGTTGGATGCTCTTGTGCTACGATATGCTTAACTTAGCTTTCCCGTCATGCTTTCTGTGTACCACACTGTCCTCCCTCTCTGTATCCCACAAAGTCCTTTCTCTCTGTGTCCCATGCTGCCCTCCCTCTCTTCTTTCTCCCTTTTCTTCCTTTCTTTTTTCTTTCTTTTTTTTTTTTTTTTTTTTTTTACATTTTCAGTTGCTTAAACTTTTAGTTCTATTATTTTTCTCTTTCAATTGTATTGGAAACTTATCCTATTTCTATTCCTTGGGGGTTATAATTAATGTGGAAGACACATGCTGCAACAGAATTTTCTAGACATTCTAGTCACATACATTGATAACCGATCTGTGGCCTGAGGGCTTTCCCCATATTTTTGTACAGTCTACAAGCTAGTATTTTCAAAGGATTGAATACAATTAAAAGAAGGTTAATATTTCTTCAATGTAAAAATGAGATAAAACTCAAAATTCAGTCTTCATGAATAAAGTTTTGCAGAAGCAGAACGATGCATGTTTGCTTATATATTATCTATGGGTGATTTTATGCTACTAAGGGAGACCTGAGAAAATGACCTATCAAACAGCATGGCACATAGAAGATGCATGAGTCCAACCTTTACTGATCCTGATCTACAGGTAGATTGCCTTTCTAGTAAAAAATGATAATTCTCATAACACAGTGATTAACATACTAGAAAAGCAAGATTTGGATTTAAAAATCACATCTCATGATGATGATAGAGGACTTTAAGAAGGATATAAATAACTCCCTTAAAGAAATACATGATAACATAGGTAAACAAGTAGAAGCCCTTAAAGAGGAAACACACACACACACAAAAAATCCCTTAAAGAATTACAGGAAAACACAGTCAAACAGGTGAAGGAATTGAACAAAACAATCAGGACCTAAAAATGGGAATAGAAACAATAAAGAAATCATGGGTTGGGGATTTACCTCAGTGGTAGAGCACTTGCCTAGCCCTGGGTTCGGTCCCCAGCTCCAAAAAAAAAAAAAAAAAAAAAAAAAAAAAAAAAAAAAAGAAAAAAAAAAAAAAAAAGAAATCACAAAGGGAGACAGCCCTAGAGATAGAAAACCTAGGAAAGAGATCAAGAGTCATAGACACAAGCATCACCAACAGAATACAAGAGATAGAAGAGAGAATCTCAGGGCCATAAGATACCATAGAAACATTGACACTACCATAAAAGAAAATGTAAAACACAAAAACTTGAACTCAAAACATCCAGGGAATCCAGGACACAATGAGAAGATCAAACCTAAGGATAATAGGTATAGAAAAGAGAGAAGATTCCCAACTTAAAGGGCCCGTAAATGTCTTCAACAAAATTATAGAAGAAAATTTCCCTAACCTAAAGAAAGACACCCGCAGATCCCGGCCCCCAGCAGCTCTCTGCTCTCAGACCCCGTGGGAGAGAGACCGCACTGCCTGGTCAGGTGGGCACTCGTGAGGCTGCAGAGCAGAAGAGACCACCAACACTGCCCACCCCTGCCCACATCCCTGGCCCAAGAGGAAACTGTATAAGGCCTCTGGGTTCCCGTGGGGGAGGGCCCAGGAGCGGCAGGACCCCTGCGCCTGAGACACCGCCGGAACCTGAAGGAACAGACCGGATAAACAGTTCTCTGCACCCAAATCCCGTGGGAGGGAGAGCTAAACCTTCAGAGAGGCAGACACGCCTGGGAAAACAGAAGAGACTGCACTCTGCACACATCTCGGACGCCAGAGGAAAACACCAAATGCCATCTGGAACCCTGGTGCACTGAAGCTCCCGGAAGGGGCGGCGCAGATCTTCCTGGTTGCTGCCGCCGCAGAGAGCTCGTGGGCAGCACCCCTCGAGCAAACTTGAGCCTCGGGACCACAGGTAAGACCAACTTTTTCTGCTGCTAGAGACCTGCCTGGTGAACTCGGGACACACAGAGGCAGAATTCCTCTAGGACCGGGCACTTCCTGTGTTTACCAGGAGTCCCACACCCGCGGATCCCGGCCTGCCTCAGCTCTCTGCTCCCAGACCCCGTGGGAGAGAGACCGCACCGCCTGGTCAGGTGGCACTCCTGAGGCTGCAGAGCAGAAGAGACCACCAACACTGCCCACCCCTGCCCACATCCCTGGCCCAAGAGGAAACTGTATAAGGCCTCTGGGTTCCCATGGGGGAGGGCCCAGGAGCAGCAGGACCCCTGCGCCTGAGACAGCACCAGAACCTGAAGGAACAGACCGGATAAACAGTTCTCTGCACCCAAATCCCGTGGGAGGGAGAGCTAAACCTTCAGAGAGGCAGACACACCTGGGAAACCAGAAGAGACTGCACTCTGCACACATCTCGGACGCCAGAGGAAAACACCAAACGCCATCTGGAACCCTGGTGCACTGAAGCTCCCGGAAGGGGCGGCGCAGATCTTCCTGGTTGCTGCCGCTGCAGAGAGCTCGAGGGCAGCACCCCGAGAGCGAACTTGAGCCTCGGGACCACAGGTAAGACCAACTTTTCTGCTGCAAGTGACCTGCCTGGTGAACTCAAGACACAGGCCCACAGGAACAGCTGAAGACCTGTAGAGAGGAAAAACTACACGCCCGAAAACAGAACACTCTGTCCCCATAACTGGCTGAAAGAAAACAGGAAAACAGGTCTACAGCACTCCTGACACACAGGCTTATAGGACAGTCTAGCCACTGTCAGAAATAGCAGAACAAAGTAACACTAGAGATAATCTGATGGCGAGAGGCAAGCGCAGGAACCCAAGCAACAGAAACCAAGACTACATGGCACCATCGGAGCCCAATTCTCCCATCAAAACAAACATGGAATATCCAAACACACCAGAAAAGCAAGATCTAGTTTCAAAATCATATTTGATCATGATGCTGGAGGACTTCAAGAAAGACGTGAAGAACTCCCTTAGAGAACAAGTAGAAGCCTACAGAGAGGAATTGCAAAAATCCCTGAAAGAATTCCAGGAAATCATAAATAAACAAGTAGAAGCCCATAGAGAGGAGTCACAAAAATCTCTGAAAGAATTTCAGGAAATCATAAATAAACAAGTAGAAGCCCATAGAGAGGAGTCACAAAAAATCCCTGAAAGAATTCCAGGAAAACACAATCAAACAGTTGAAGGAATTAAAAATGGAAATAGAAGCAATCAAGAAAGAACACATGGAAACAACCCTGGATATAGAAAACCAAAAGAAGAGACAAGGAGCTGTAGATACGAGCTTCACCAACAGAATACAAGAGATGGAAGAGAGAATCTCAGGAGCAGAAGATTCCATAGAAATCATTGACTCAACTGTCAAAGATAATGTAAAGCGGAAAAAGCTACTGGTCCAAAACATACAGGAAATCCAGGACTCAATGAGAAGATCAAACCTAAGGATAATTGGTATAGAAGAGAGTGAAGACTCCCAGCTCAAAGGACCAGTAAATACCTTCAACAAAATCATAGAAGAAAACTTCCCTAACCTAAAAAAAGAGATACCCATAGGCATACAAGAAGCCTACAGAACTCCAAATAGATTGGACCAGAAAAGAAACACCTCCTGTCACATAATAGTCAAAACACCAAACGCACAAAATAAAGAAAGAATATTAAAAGCAGTAAGGGAAAAAGGTCAAGTAACATGTAAAGGCAGACCTATCAGAATCACACCAGACTTTTCGCCAGAAACTATGAAGGCCAGAAGATCCTGGACTGATGTCATACAGACCCTAAGAGAACACAAATGCCAGCCCAGGTTACTGTATCCTGCAAAACTCTCAATTAACATAGATGGAGAAACCAAGATATGCCATGACAAAACCAACTTTACACAATATCTTTCTACAAATCCAGCACTACAAAGGATAATAAATGGTAAAGCCCAACATAAGGAGGCAAGCTATACCCTAGAAGAAGCAAGAAACTAATCGTCTTGGCAACAAAACAAAGAGAAGAAAAGCACACAAACATAACCTCACATCCAAATATGAATATAACAGGAAGCAATAATCACTATTCCTTAATATCTCTCAACATCAATGGCCTCAACTCCCCAATAAAAAGACATAGATTAACAAACTGGATATGCAATGAGGACTGAGCATTTAGCTGCCTACAGGAAACACACCTCAGAGACAAAGACAGACACTACCTCAGAGTGAAAGGCTGGAAAACAACTTTCCAAGCAAATGGTCGGAAGAAGCAAGCTGGAGTAGCCATTCTAATATCAAATAAAATCAATTTTCAACTAAAAGTCATCAAAAAAGATAAGGAAGGACACTTCATATTCATCAAAGGAAAAATCCACCAAGATGAACTCTCAATCCTAAATATCTATGCCCCAAATACAAGGGCACCTACATACGTAAAAGAAACCTTACTAAAGCTCAAAACACACATTGCACCTCACACAATAATAGTAGGAGATTTCAACACCCCACTCTCATCAATGAACAGATCATGGAAACAGAAATTAAACAGAGACGTAGACAAACTAAGAGAAATCATGAGCCAAATGGACTTAACAGATATTTATAGAACATTTTATCCTAAAGCAAAAGGATATACCTTCTTCTCCGCTCCTCATAGTACTTTCTCCAAAATTGACCATATAATTGGTCAAAAAACAGGCCTCAACAGGTACAGAAAGATAGAAATAATCCCATGCGTGCTATCGGACCACCACGGCCTAAAACTGGTCTTCAATAACAATAAGGGAAGAATGCCCACATATACATGGAAATTGAACAATGCTCTACTCAATGATAACCTGGTCAAGGTAGAAATAAAGAAAGAAATTAAAAACTTCTTAGAATTTAATGAAAATGAAGGTACAACATACCCAAACTTATGGGACACAATGAAAGCTGTGCTAAGAGGAAAACTCATAGTGCTGAGTGCCTGCAGAAAGAAACAGGAAAGAGCATATGTCAGCAGCTTGACAGCACACCTAAAAGCTCTAGAACAAAAAGAAGCAAATACACCCAGGAGGAGTAGAAGGCAGGAAATAATCAAACTCAGAGCTGAAATCAACCAAGTAGAAACAAAAAGGACCATAGAAAGAATCAACAGAACCAAAAGTTGGTTCTTTGAGAAAATCAACAAGATAGATAAACCCTTAGCCAGACTAACGAGAGGACACAGAGAGTGTGTCCAAATTAACAAAATCAGAAATGAAAAGGGAGACATAACTATAGATTCAGAGGAAATTCAAAAAATCATCAGATCTTACTATAAAAACCTATATTCAACAAAACTTGAAAATCTACAGGAAATGGACAATTTCCTAGACAGATACCAGGTACGGAAGTTAAATCAGGAACAGATAAACCGGTTAAACAACCCCATAACTCCTAAGGAAATAGAAGCAGTCATTAAAGGTCTCCCAACCAAAAAGAGCCCAGGTCCAGACGGGTTTAGTGCAGAATTCTATCAAACCTTCATAGAAGACCTCATACCAATATTATCCAAACTATTCCACAAAATTGAAACAGATGGATCACTACCGAACTCCTTCTATGAAGCCACAATTACTCTTATACCTAAACCACACAAAGACACAACAAAGAAAGAGAACTTCAGACCAATTTCCCTTATGAATATTGACGCAAAAATACTCAATAAAATTCTGGCAAATCGAATTCAAGAGCACATCAAAACAATCATCCACCATGATCAAGTAGGCTTCATCCCAGGCATGCAGGGATGGTTTAATATACGGAAAACCATCAACGTGATCCATTATATAAACAAACTGAAAGAACAAAACCACACGATCATTTCATTAGATGCTGAGAAAGCATTTGACAAAATTCAACACCCCTTCATGATAAAAGTCCTGGAAAGAATAGGAATTCAAGGCCCATACCTAAACATAGTAAAAGCCATATACAGCAAACCAGTTGCTAACATTAAACTAAATGGAGAGAAACTTGAAGCAATCCCACTAAAATCAGGGACTAGACAAGGCTGCCCACTCTCTCCCTACTTATTCAATATAGTTCTTGAAGTTCTAGCCAGAGCAATCAGACAACAAAAGGAGGTCAAGGGGATACAGATCGGAAAAGAAGAAGTCAAAATATCACTATTTGCAGATGATATGATAGTATATTTAAGTGATCCCAAAAGTTCCACCAGAGAACTACTAAACCTGGTAAACACCTTCGGCAAAGTGGCTGGGTATAAAATTAACTCAAACAAATCAGTAGCCTTCCTCTACACAAAAGAGAAACAAGCCGAGAAAGAAATTAGGGAAAGACACCCTTCATAATAGTCCCAAATAATATAAAATACCTCTGTGTGACTTTAACCAAGCAAGTGAAAGATATGTATGATAATAACTTCAAGCCTCTGAAGAAAGAAATTGAAGAAGATCTCAGAAGATGGAAAGATCTCCCATGCTCATGGATTGGTAGGATTAATATAGTAAAAATGTCCATTTTACCAAAAGCGATCTACAGAATCAATGCAATCCCCATCAAAATACCAATCCAATTCTTCAGAGAGTTTGACAAAACAATTTGCAAATTCATCTGCAGTAACAAATAACCCAGGATAGCTAAAACTATCCTCAACTATAAAAGGACTTCAGGGGGAATCACTATCCCTGAACTCAAGCAGTATTACAGAGCAATAGTGATAAAAACTGCATGGTGTTGGTACAGAGACAGACAGATAGACCAATGGAATAGAATTGAAGACCCAGAAATGAACCCACACACCTATGGTCACTTGATTTTTGACAAAGGAGCCAAAACCATCCAATGGAAAAAAGATAGCATTTTCAGCAAATGGTGCCGGTTCAACTGGAGGTCAACATGTAGAAGAATGCAGATCGATCCATGCTTATCACCCTGTACAAAGCTTAAGTCCAAGTGGATCAAGGACCTCCACATCAAACCAGATACACTCAAACTAATAGAAGAAAAACTAGGGAGGCATCTGGAACACATGGGCACTGGAAAAAATTTCCTGAACAAACCACCAATGGCTTATGCTCTAAGATCAAGAATCGACAAATGGGATCTCATAAAACTGCAAAGCTTCTGTAAGGCAAAGGACACTGTGGTTAGGACAAAACGGCAACCAACAGATTGGGAAAAGATCTTTACCAATCCTACAACAGATAGAGGCCTTATATCCAAAATATACAAAGAACTCAAGAAGTTAGACCGCAGGGAAACAAATAACCGTATTAAAAATGGGGTTCAGAGCTAAACAAAGAATTCACAGCTGGGAAAACATCCTTGAATATTTGCATATGACAGTGAATCTCCTACTTGTAAGCCCAGCTCAATCAAGGGCAGGGAGAAAGTCATTCCCCAGCAGGGCCCCAGGCCAGCATGAGGCTGGCAAGAGAGTAGGTTACATAATGATAGAATCACATTTCCTAAAAGTCAAGGAGCATCCGAATACACATGGTGGGATTGGGGGTGCAAGGTAAGGATCAGTGGCCAGGCAGAGGTAGGTCTGGAGTCCTGGAGGGGTGTTCTCCAAGGAACTCGAAGTTATAAGAAGTCTGGATGGATTTTTGCTTGGTCAGAAGTATAATGCATTCCACAAATATTCCTTTGCCTGTAGTCTAGACACAAGACTAACTACAAAGAGAAGTCCAGGGGTGGCTTAAGGCAAGGCAGACATTTATTCCTGAATATTGTCCCCAAGAAAAGACAGATTCCAAGTATTTTACATTGAAAATTTTCACTTCCTTCCTTTCTCCTCCCCTCTTACCTCTCTTCTTTTAGCTTTTCTCTTCTCCTTCCTTCCTTCCTTCCTTCCTTCCTTCCTTCCTTCCTTCCTTCCGTCTCCTCATTATTAACCATTATCACCACACCATCATCATCATCAATACTTTCTCTTTGTTGGTGTGGGATATTAAATCCTACTTTCTCTTTGTTGGTGTGGGATATTAAATCCATGGCCTTATTCATGCTAGACAGGCAGCCTACAGCTGAGCTACATCCCCCACATTTCCCAACTCGTCTTCTTTTTAAACAGGGGCTCACAGTGCTGTAGCTCTCTCTGTAGAACAGGCTGTCCTCAACTTCGTCGAGCTTTGCCTTCTGAATGCTGGGAGGGACTGGACGTATACACCACTATGCTTGCACTGCCTCTATTCACTCACTTACTAAGAAATGCAAGTGCCAAGGAAGACACCTTTGCCCAAAATGGCTGCCACAGAAACTCATTTATATATCCATAAAGGTCCCCCATCGTCAACAGTGAGGAAAGTACAAGAAGAGGCTTGAACACAGATTTAGTAAGTTCCTTAGGGATGTGGCCTCATGGAGAAAATGGCTATATGTTGTTGTAAACAAAATGTTTAAAGACTGTCTTAAAACTCAAGCTCCAGGGATAAGTATGTACCTACCAGGACGCAAACAGTGTTAATGTGAGTAATTGTGGTTTGGGCTGAACATTCTTCCAAGGTCAGGCCACATGTGGGTTTCAAAAGTGCTGTTTCATAAGCAACCATGTCAGAAGTGAAAACAATTTCTAGGAGACAACTAGGATCACGAAAGTGCTGCTGGTGGGCAGGCGGATGGTTCAGCCAGCAAAAACCCTGCCATGCAAAACTGAGAACCTGGATTCGGTGACCAGAACCCACATAAAAACAGATTCCACAGCACACGTGTAATCCTAGAGCGCATCCACTGAGATAGGAAGCGGAGGCAGGAGACTTGTCTAGACGCTCTCTAGGCCACAAGGTTTGTGGTCCTTACCACGGCAGCAGAAATAAGAGAGAACCTGTCTCAACACAGTGAATGGTGAGAAGCGACTCCCAAAACGTGTCCCCTGACTAGTGCCCAAGCACATGTGCCTCCCCATGAATAAAACAGACACATTTTTTTAAAAACAAATAGATTTTAACTGCTGCTGAAGAAGCCATGGCTGCTCCCTGCAGCACTGGAGTGGCCAGAGGCTAAGCTGGAGGTTGTTTCCTCAGCCTTCTCACACCTGAGGCCTGGTGAGATGGGAGGTGATAGTTTCTTCCATCTCCTTGGCTATTTCCCCACCAGCCTCATCTTTCTTGCTTGAAGCATCCAGGGCTGATCTGTCTTTGCATCTCTTCACACTGCACTCCCAACCCCTCCCTGGTACAGGCACCCACTGACCACGGCTACCTCTGGACTTCCTCATATGTGACAACTCTCGGCGTCCCGTTCCCTCCTGACACACTTCTGATGTGTACTCACTCTCCCCTAACCTCTCTGACCACTCCTTCTCCTACCTCTCCACAGCCAGGCATTGAACCTGTCCTCTGTGGCTTCTTCCTGACTTTCTCTCAAGCATTGCATGACTCGGAGTTAGGCCTCCAACCCAGACCACTACCCCAAACCTCAAAGCTATAAACCCAACCTTTAACCAGACCTCTCCACAGATGGCTAGTGGGTACCCTATCTCCTGCCTTTCCCTGTTCCTTTCTGTCTCAGAAAGGAGCAACTCCAGTTCCTCAGGTGAAAAAAAAACCAAAAGCAAAAACAAAACCACCTATGTTGGGTGACTCATGACCAGCTGTAACTCTGTAACTCTAGCTCCAGGGACACCATCTTCTGGCATATGTGGGTACCTGAACTTATGTACACATACACACACACACACACACACAGACACACACACACACACACACACACACACACACACACAATTAAAAATAAGTCCTTTTAAAAAACCCAAAGTCCTCATGTGGCTTTATATCTCCTGTAAAATAAAAACACACATCCTTAATTGATTTGGACTCAGGCACTGGGTAATCTCGTCTACTTCCCCTGATCACACGCCTGGCCCTGCTCCGCCTTGGAGACTCTGCACACATTTCTGCCTTGATGTTTTAAAAAATACTTCGTATTTCTTCTTTAAGAATACATGCATATAGTATTTCAATCATATCACCCTCAAATCCCCTATGAACAGCTTTCAACTTTATGCTCCTCTATGTATGTATGTGTGTATGTATGTATATATGTATCTGTCATCTACCTATCATCTTTGTATATATGTGTGTATGTATATACGTGTGTATGTATCATCTATCATATATATGTACACACACACACACACACACACACACACACATGTATCTAGCTAGCTAGCTGTTATCTATCATTTCTTTGTTTATGTCATAACCCAGAGTCCAATTAATGCTGCCCATGGTCAACCTACCAGGGATCATGTCCCTAAAGAATACTGACTCTCCCTGTCCTAAGAGCCATCCATTGTCAATAGCTCTTCAGGCAAGGGTGAGGGCTCTGTTCCCTTCCCCATCAGTGCTGGAAACTTTGCACTTTTGTACATTGTCACTTCCTCATCCTAAGACAATGTCCCACACAGTCGAAGGACAGGACCCCTCACTGTAATGTCACCTTACCAAACAGGCCTTCTTTGGTCACCAGTTGTGGTGGTTTGAATGACAATGCCCCCAAAGGCTCATGTATTTGAACATTTGGTCCCCTGTTGGAGAAGGTATGTCACCGGGGGGAGGCTTTGAGGTTTCGACACCACACCACCCCCACCCCCACCCCCACCCCTGCCTAGAGTCTACAGATTAAATGTGTGCTCAGCCCCTGCTCAGATGCCTGCCTGCCTATACACTCTTCTGGATTTGAGAGTAACAACCATCTCTTGTTTAGTCCAGGAGCAGCTGTACACTTGCTTTCTAAAAAGGAATTTTCTTTGTTCTTAATTAAGTTTGTATATATATATATATATATATATATATATATATACACATATACATATACATATATGTATATATATATTAAATTTTAGATTAACATACACTAATTATATAAAATAATGGATCTTATTATGTCATCTTTACAAATGCGTATATTTTAACCATATTCATCCCCATCTCCCTTTTTGGAGGGTATCTCTCTTCACCCTGGAAAGAGAGGCCAACAACAGACCAAAGAAATGATTTGTGACAGCCATTCTTTGTTGTCATCTTGACTACATCCGGAATGAACTACAGAAATGAGGGTACACCCATGAGAGACGACTGGTTTGAAGTGGGTGAATCACTTCTAGTTTGGACTTTTGAGGTAGAAAGACACACCTTTGACCTGGATCTCCAGGCAGGAAGACACACCTTTAAGAAGGCCACACCTTCCGCTGGAAGCCTATGTAACGACTTAGAAGAAGGAAGCTTTTGCTCTTTGCCTGCTAGAGAGAGATCCTTGCTAGCACATCCATTCCTCGAGGGCATTGGAGCCTACAGAAGGCCTGCTGATGTGCCAGGAAGTGTTCATGACCCCAAAAGACCACCAAGGAGCCGACTCCAATGTAATCACATTAGGGCCTCTTTATTACAAACTCGAGTTTGGCCTTACTCACCGCCGGCCCACAGGAGGGCTTGGCGAAGTAGCCCGAACTCTCATCAGGACACGGTTTTATAAGAAATGATAGTGGGAGGAGGGTAGTGTCCAGCCTGCATCTAACTGAATGTCTATTGTACGCTGACAGGTGGGTGCTCTGAAGCAAGATCGTACACAATCACAAATGGTCTTAAAGTGCACCTGAAACAATCAGACTAACCTTTGATTAGCTGTTGCTAGGAAGTAGCTAGGACTCTGGCCAAGGACAAGCCGTGGGATCCTTCCTGGTACGAGGGTGCAGCTTGGGCTCCGCTGTGGGTTCCGCTGTGGGTTCCCCTGTGGGTCAAGTTTTCAGGCCTTTTTTTTTTTTTTCTTTTAAGATGGAGTCCGATCTCCAGATGGAGTAGGTTTGGCCTCTCACCGAGAGATCCAGACTTGTACTCTGAGCAACTGCTGGATTCTTGGACTTTCATTTACAGCAAGCCATTTTTGAATTAGCTGGACTGCAGCCTGTACGTCATACTTTCAGCTACTCTCCAAGACCATGTCTGCCTGTGTGCAGCCGTCTCTCCGCCATGATAATGGATTAACCCCTGAAATTGTAAGCAAGCCTGGATTAAACGCTTTTTTTTATAAGGGTCCTGGGGTCTGTTCACAGCAATGAGACCCTAACTAAGACAGTGGCCTTAAATTCACAGAGACCCACCTGCTTCTACCACCCCCTTTTGGGACTGTGGTGTGAGTAACTGTGCCTGGTTTATATTCTCGTTTTATAAGAATGTAGATGATGGAACTCAGCCATAACCATCTGCAGATGGGGACAGCTGAGGTCTTTAACACACACCTCCCTGCCTGGGGCAACCCACTCACCTGCAGGCAGGCCTCTGGGAACACTCCCAGGTTCTCTAACTCCATTTAGCCCTGCGTGAGGGAGGTATAAAAAGGAAGGGATGAAACCACCATTTTACAGATGAAGTGGAAAAGCCTGTGCCTGCCTTCCTCTCTCCTAGTCCTGGGGGCATCAGCTTGATCATTCAGTCATCTGTTAAGGGTTCTCTTAAGGTTGCCTTTAACTGGGATGTGGGAGATAAGATTCCTGTTTTTAAAAGGGCAATCATATCCACAGAGCTGGACTGTAGGGAATAGCCAGCAGGGGATCCCACAGGGTGAGCGAGTGAGCAAAGACAGCTCCTCCAGGAGTCTCTCCTGCCCCTGCTGCAGTATCCCTATGCAGAGGACACAGCTTCCTACAAGCTGGGTTGAAGGCAAATACATTCGAATGGTATGGAAATGTAGAGGCCAGCTGTTTCATTTTGAAGACAACTTTTAAAAGTAAGAACAATGGTTGCAGAGCTTCCCAGAAATGCTTTAGCTGTAGAAAGAAGCAGACAAAGGTGCTGAATTGTTGATTAGTTTAGTTAGTTTAACAGAATCTCATAGCTCAGGCTGGCATCAAGCACAGTACAGTCAAGACTGGCCTTGAACATTTGATCCTTCTGCTTCCTAAATTTTCAGATTTATAGATTTGTTTCGCCATGCCTGCCTAATACTGGTCTTATAAAAAAGTGTGTGTGTGTGTGTGTGTGTGTGTGTGTGTGTGTGTGTGTGTATGCCACATGTATATATGTGAGCAGGTTCAAGTGTCTGTGTGCTAACAGAGGCCAGGAAAGACAGTTGTCCTGGTCTGTCACTTTCTACTTATTCCCTTGAGACAGGGCCTCTCGCTGAACCTGGAACTGGCGGTCAGTAAGCAGGACTTTTATGTCTCTGCTATTGCTTAGAGATTTCCTTCAGAAGCTAAGAAGTCCATCTGGGGTGGAAGCTAGTTAAGACTCAGAAAGTAAACAACTCAGAAATCTCAAGAAGTCCCTGAAACTTACCAGATTCACATGGTCTCCCTCCCCAAGGTTATATAAGCAGTAATGACTGTTGAGGAGGAGAGACTGTGGCCTGTTGAGCTGTCTGAAAGTTGTGCAGAGAGCTCCAGGGTTACAACTTTGGTGAGTAATCAGCCATACTGGAGTAGATTTTTAGTAATAAATCTGTCTTTGAGTCATACATGTTTCTATAATCTCTCACCCATATTCTTATAAATTTGGTGGTTAAACAACTTGAAGTTTTGTGGTACTTTGGTTTGTTATTGGTTTCCTAACTGGGTTGTGTAGACATTTGTTGACATTCCCCAGGAATAGTGTGACACAACTTTGCCACCTCCTGCCTCCTCCATCAATAGCACTGGGTTAGGTTATTGCAGTTGTATGTGGCAAAGCCTGGTTTTTACATGGATGGAGATTTGAACTTTAGTCCTCATGTTTGCACACGTGATCTTACATGCTGATCCTAATGCCAACTTTTAAAATACATATCTCTGTCTACTTGTGCTCCAAATCGGTATCAGGAATCTTACTGTGTTGACAGATATGGTAACAGCATGTTCCCTGACTTTGTCCAATGTGCTCTTCTGTCAAGATCATCTGGGGGAGGATGCTCTTAAATTCTCTCTGCAGAATCCTCAGTTTTTCAAGGTGTCTTGTGGCTTTATGACAATATAATTTAGGGAAACTTAATTTTTTTCTTTTTAATTTAAGATAAAATAGAGTTTGGTTTAAATGAATGAGTTTGTGTGTATGTGCATAGACTGTTAGGTTTTGGGTGTGGTGGATTGTTCAAGAGGACAACACTAAGACGTATTACTTGACTAAGCAGTCTATTAGAAGAGTTATTCGTGCCATGGACAAGTTGGGGGAGGGAAGGGGAAACGAAATGGTGGAGGCTCCAAGGAGAGTTTAGGCCTTGGAACCAGGAAGAGAAAGAGAACGAAGCAGGGTCTCTCTCAGGAGAACCAGAGCCCACGGGGCGGAAGGACCCTTTTATACCTCTGAAGAGGGAGAAGGTTCACAAAGAGCCAGGAGCCAGGCTGTCTGAGTCTCAGGCTGGAAGTCACTGAGGCTGTGGGGAACAGCATGTAGCAGTCCTTTGAAGTAGACTTACTTCTCCAGTGAGATGTCCTGCACCAGCTAGACTGGGGAGCCTGTCAGTATCTGTGAGCAGAGCCTGGATTCTAACATTAGCAAGCATTTCTATGGATTGATGGTCTACATACAAATTTTGACTGTTACTTAAAATAAAGATATTGTCTTATATAGGGTTTCTATTATGGCCATAGACAACATAACCAAAAGTTGTAAGGTCTATCACAGAGTGAAGTCAAGACAGGAACTCAAATGGGGCAGGAGCCTGGAGACAGGAACTAATATAAAGACCCTGGAGAATATTTCTTACTGGCTTGTTCCTCATGCCTTGCTCAGCCTGCTTTCTTATAGAACCCAGGACCACCTGCCCAGGGATGGCCCTACCACAATGGGCTCCCTCACTAATCCCTAAGAAAACATACTACAGATACGCTCATAGGCAACTATTATGGAGACTTTTTTTTTTTCAGTTCAGAATCCCTCTTCCCAAATGATTCTTCTTTTCTTCCTAGTTCATTTCTTTCTTCTGAGCGTCAGTTCACTGGCGGTTTAAGGGCTGGGTATAAAGCCCATATTTTCCTTAGTGATCCCAGTGAGCGGTCCCTCCAAATAGGTTCAGTTCTCTTCTCAACAATCCTCCATTCTAGTTTCATTCTATTGACACAATAAAAACACTCTGCTCAAGAGCAGCTCAGGAGAGGGAAAAGGGTTTATTTCAGCTTGCAGGTCCCAGTCCATTACTGATGGTAAAGTCAGGGTAGGAGCTCAAACAAGAGCTTGAAGCAGAAGTCACAGAGGTCACTGAAATCATAAAAGTAGTGCAGTTCCTTTCCCAGACGTGGCTTCCCCAGAGGATGCCAACATGGACATTTGTGTGCAAATGGTGTATCTGAGATGAGACACCAGGAGTAGGGAGACAGAGGACAAAGAGATAGATGGCAAAAGAAAGCCATACAAAGTGTGCTAATAAGAATGTTACTAATAATAATACCTAAGGCTTATTAGCTAGGCTCACCTATAGAGAGAGCTGGCCACCTACCCTGGAGTTGGACTCAAGGAAGAGGGCATTATCTTACATGGCATCCCAGACTAAGGGCTCTGACGCAGCGGTTCCCGTGATCTTTGGAGGATAGTCTTGGCATTCATGCATGGGCATAAACAGTGTCTGTCTAATGTCTACTCTCACCGAGTTCCACTATGACCTTGGCATTCAATGCCAGCAAAGCGGCCCTTCAGAAAAATCTGGCCTGACCTCTAGTTGATGTAGGGAAGTTATGTGGCTCAGATGGATAGATATGGACTGCCCAGTCAGCCATGTCTGGCTTTCAAATCTTGGTTCTAGCTGTGTGATCCTGTGCAAGTCACTGGACTTTTCTGTGTCCCCTTAGTAACCTGGAGGACAGTTTCTGCCAGCTTGGACATTGTGAGTATTTTAACGATTCTCTATTTCCCTGATTCTCAACTCATCCAGCATTTACTAATGCCCACCCCTCCTGTCTACACAGCCCCACACACAGGTTTTGGGGAACACATAAATATGCAACTCTCACCCTGACCCTGGGCGTATTGGCAATCTGGTGATCTCCAGTGAACATAAGACAGATACCCACAGTGGGCAGGAAGAGGCTATGGAATTTCTCTTTTATGTTGTTTCCATTGTTATCTTGATAAAAGTTCTGACTCTGGGGCTCGATAGATGGCTCAGCAGTTAAGCACACTGACTATTCTTTCAAATAGTTTCAAGTCCCAGTACCCACATGGTAGCTCAAAACCATCTGTAACTCTAATCCCAGAGGACCCAACACTTTATTTGGCCTCTGTGAGCACTCCCACACACATGATGCCAAGACACACATACAGGCAAAACAACCATGCACACAAAATAAATAATTACTTTTTAAAAGGAGTTCTAAGTGTTTAATAGCATCCATCATAAGTAGTGGAGCTGAGTAAATGTGTGTATATTAGATGTAGACTGCGTGCAGAATTATATTAGGTGAGTGTGATCGAAAGACCTCTCTGTGAGCAGTCTTTCTTGGCCCTCCTCACTCCTGCTCTGGTTGCACACCAATCCCTGCCCTAACTATCTCATTGTACACATTGTTGAGATTCAGCCCCAGATTCTAAAAGCTTACACTGGGTCACCCAGATGGCTGTATGGGTAGAGGTGACTGCCATCAGGCCTAGGACGTGGGTTTGGTCCACAGAGTCTGTATGGTAGGAGGAAAGAACAAGCTCGGCAAGCTGTTTTGACCTCCATATGTTTGCCACATTCAACGCATACGTACTTGTGCATGCACACACAGTAAAGAAATGTACTTATAACACAACATTAAAACCTTAGAAATGGGTCTGCCACCTGGTATAAAATGTGAGACCCAACTCTACCCCTTCTGAGCCTTGGCTTCCCTGTCCTGCTCACTTTCCCCCTTCCCGAGGCTTCTGGTCTGCACTGGTCTGCACTGGTCTGCACCTGTGTACAGACCACATCTGTACAGGCCTTGGGGATGGCCCAGAGTGTCTTTTCTCCCTCTACCCCTGCAGGTACTAAATCTCATCTGATTCCAAGTCTCATAGCAGAAGCTGTGTCTGCTAGGAAACTTTGCTGGATCCTTGCTTGCCCAAGCCTCTGCTTCAGTACCTCCTCGGGCATGTACAAGGAAGGTTCCAGAGAGAGTAGGTCAAGATCCTTCAGGAAAAGACTGGCTAAATGATGTATAGGAAGATGACAGCTATGGTTTAAAAGGGAAGAGAATTCTAGAAAAACACCTATAATCCCAGCACTTGGGAGGCTGAAGCTAGTGGTTGGCAGACTCACCCAGATGGCCAAACTATCTATCTATCTGTCTGTCTATCTATCTATCTATCTATCTATCTATCTATCTATCTATCTATCTATCTATCTATATTGAGAAACTATATCTGCTTTTATAGTTTTGGAGGGGGGTTGTCTTTGAGTTTGTGTTCTGTGACTCTGATGGGGACAATGAAGTTGTCCTGGTGGCTTGGCCTAAGTCACCGGCTTTCTCCCACCTCCCCAGGATGGAGTCCAAGAGCATCACAGTGAAGAAGAAGCCAAAGATAAATAAATTAATGATTGAGTGAAAGAATGAGCAACTCAACTAAAGAAGCCATGGGTACCCAGAAGCTGTGCCTCCCTTCTCATTAAGTAGGGCATTGCATATGGTTTATGTACTCAAGATTAGTTGTACACATGCTATAAAAATTGTTACAGAAAAATGACCCCTTTAAACTATAGAGGCCTGGTTTGTAAAAACCTTCTTGACCTTTCTGAGGTTCTTTTCTGATTGGAGGTTCAAGGGCTATGGAGGCAAAGCTACCCATGTGAGGAACACAGTATCCTCTCAGACTCTCTGTGGCTTCTCTTTAGTATAGGCTATATCCCTTTAGGTAGCCTAAGGTGGCTTCCGTCACAAGGATTTCCACAGGTGTTTAGCTTATGAGGGATATATGACTGTAGACCATCATTTGACATCCTTGGAGGGCCCCAGAGGAAGAGTGGACAAATCCTTCTACATGAGTTTGAGGCCTGCATGGCCTACATAGTGAGTCCCAAGTTAGCCCCAGCTACATAGTAAAACCCTACCTTGAAAACACAAAACACAAAAGAGAAACAGAAAAGCATACCTGTGGTTATCAAGGTCATAAATCTTAGAGGAGAGCCTACTACTGACCCTTTATTAACCTGCATAATTCTTTTTTTTTTTTTTTATTAACTTGAGTATTTCTTATATACATTTCGAGTGTTATTCCCTTTCCCGGTTTCCGGGCAAACATCCCCCTCCCCCCTCCCCTTCCTTATGGGTGTTCCCCTCCCAACCCTCCCACCATTGCCGCCCTCCCCCCATAGACTAGTTCACTGGGGGTTCAGTCTTAGCAGGACCCAGGGCTTCCCCTTCCACTGGTGCTCTTACTAGGATATTCATTGCTACCTATGGGGTCAGAGTCCAGGGTCAGTCCATGTATAGTCTTTAGGTAGTGGCTTAGTCCCTGGAAGCTCTGGTTGCTTGGCATTGTTGTACTTTTGGGGTCTCGAGCCCCTTCAAGCTCTTCCAGTTCTTTCTCTGATTCCTTCAATAGGGGACCTATTCTCAGTTCAGTGGTTTGCTGCTGGCATTCGCCTCTGTATTTGCTGTATTCTGGCTGTGTCTCTCAGGAGCGATCTACATCCGGCTCCTGTCGGTCTGCACTTCTTTGCTTCATCCATCTAGTCCAATTGGGTGGCTGTATATGTATGGGCCAAATGTGGGGCAGGCTCTGAATGGGTGTTCCTTCAGTCTCTGTTTTAATCTTTGCCTCTCCCTTCCCTGCCAAGGGTATTCTTTTTCCTCATTTAAAGAAGGAGTGAAGCATTCACATTTTGATCATCCGTCTTGAGTTTCGTTTGTTCTAGGGATCTAGAGTAATTCAAGCATTTGGGCTAATAGCCACTTATCAATGAGTGCATACCATGTATGTCTTTCTGTGATTGGGTTAGTTCACTCAGGATGATATTTTCCAGTTCCAACCATTTGCCTACGAATTTCATAAACTCGTTGTTTTTGATAGCTGAGTAGTATTCCATTGTGTAGATGTACCACATTTTCTGTATCCATTCCTCTGTTGAAGGGCATCTGGGTTCTTTCCATTTTCTGGCTATTATAAATAAGGCTGCGATGAACATAGTGGAGCACGTGTCTCTTTTATATGTTGAGGCATCTTTTGGGTATATGCCCAAGAGAGGTATAGCTGGATCCTCAGGCAGTTCAATGTCCAATTTTCTGAGGAACCTCCAGACTGATTTCCAGAATGGTTTTACCAGTCTGCAATCCCACCAACAATGGAGGAGTGTTCCTCTTTCTCCACAACCTCGCCAGCATCTGCTGTCTCCTGAGTTTTTGATCTTAGCCAATCAACCTGCATAATTCTTAACTGCGTTCTAAATACTTATCCTTCCGCTTACAGGTGAGTTTAGCTCTCACACTCATCCAAGAAACTCCTCTCTGAAACAGAGACCGCGACAGTAAACCACAAGCGTTGGAAATACAGAGAACAACAGATCACAGGGTGCCCAACTTCACGTGACACCTCTTCATCTCAGCTCCTGTACCGGAGGCTCAAGGAATGTCACAGAAGAGTGGGTGGGAAGTGAAAGCTGGAAGATCAGAAAACCTGCTGAGATTGCGTCTTCTAGAAATGACAGGGAAGCCTCAACCATGATACGCAGCAACATGGCTGCCTAAATAAGACCTGAACAAGGAAGGATACACCAACAGACATGCTGACATGGAAAAGCAAACTCTCACCAGGAGACAAAGAACTACAAGCAACTAAGGAATGCTAAGAGCCAGAAAACTACGGTTCCCTAGGATGAGCCCCTAACTGGTTTTCTTATGCAAAGCGGTCAGCCTTGGTCATACACATAAGCAACACAAAATGGACTGGCCAGGTTGTACTTATGTGATTTTGCATGTGTATTTGTAGCAATAACAAGGGAGAAAGACTCGAATTTGAGAGGGAGCAAGGAGAGGATTGGGAGGGGTTGGAGGGAATAAAGGAAAGGGGAGAAATAATGGAATTATATTCTAATTAAAAATAAAACAGACCAGAAAGGCAGGGACTGTCATCCATGACACACATTTTGGAAATAAGATTTCCTAAACCGGAGAAGATGGAGGAGCACATGTTCAAGGACTACAAACTGGCCAGGGCCACCCACAGCCTTGCTAGACTCTGCCAGGTGACTTTCAGTCTGTGAACTGAATTATCATTAGTATCTATTTATATCAATTACTGTGCACGTAACAGATGGTTTACATGCTGCGGCGTGTGTGTGTGTGTGTGTGTGTGTGTGTGTGTGTGTGTGTGTGTGCGTGTGTGCACGTGTGTGCGTGTGTGTGTTAAATATGTATGGAGTCACAGGTTGGCATCAGGTGTCTTCTTCCCTCCATTACTCTCCACCCTTTTCTTTTTTTTCTTCTCTTCTTTTTCTTTTGAGACAGGACTTCTTGCTTAACCCAGAGCTTGCTGTTTCAAATAGCCTGACTGACCAGGAGCTCTGGGATCTGTCTGCCTCTAGCTCCCAGCATTGAGGTTACAGATGGGATCTGTGACTCCCAGCTTTCCCATGGTGCTGGCTCTCTGAATTCAGGCCTAGAAAGCCTTTTACCCAGCAAACCTCTCCTTAGCCCCTAACATGATGTTTTCAATTTATTAGAGCATATGACCAGTGTTTTCTTTTTCTTTTTTTATGAGTAGCTTTGTTTTAAAGTTTTTAGACAAGCATTAAACATTTTATTTCAGGAGGAGCTGGCCTGCTTCAAGACTGATTTGACACATAAGCCTAGAGACGACACCTAGGCCCCATTCACAGGTTACAAGTGCACATAGAATTCTATTTCTCAGATACGATCAAGGTTTCCAGTATGTTCTCAATGTTTCCATATACACAGTGTATACTTAAGAGATGATTAGGGGCTGGGGATTTAGTTCAGTGGTAGAGCGCTTACCTAGGAAGCGCAAGGCCCTGGGTTCGGTCCCCAGCTCCAAAAAAAAGAACCAAAAAAAAAAAAAAGAGAGATGATTAACATGCTGTAGGCTGTGAGGCTCTGTGTGTGTGTGTGTGTGTGTGTGTGTGTGTGTAGCCTACAGGATGTGGTAGGCATGTGTCAGCAGATGCATGCATGCATGCATGTGTACTTGTCCATACAATTCTGAATGTTATCACTTGCTGTGTTACGAGATCTGCTTTTTTCATTTCTCTCTCTCTCTCTCTCCCTCTGTCTTCTTGTATGTGAGTGTGTGGTGTACAGGCACACTTGTGAGGAGGCCTAAGGTTGATGCTGGTGTCTCCCTTGAGTGCTTTCTATTGTATATTTTGAGGCAGGATCTTTCAGTTAAACTCAGAGCTTACGGATTGAGTAGCCAGCTTGCTCCAATGTCTCTGCCTTTGGAATTACAGGTAGCCACACCCCCACCTGGCATTTATGTGGTTTCTGCAGATCCAGACTCTGGCCCTCATGCTTGGGCAGCAGGCAGTTTACTCTCTGAGCCTGGGAACTTTTAAAGATGGGTCAGGCCTTTGTCTTCTCCCAAGCCTGCCTGAAAATGTCATATTTCCGGCCAGGAGATTTACAACAAGAACCAGTCAGAGGACGAATTAGTTGAAGTAAGTGTGGTTTTAACGTTGGTCCCGTTTACTGAGAAGCTGACCATAGAATATCCTATGGAATAAAATGTTTCTGTAACCATAGACCCCAAACCACCAGTCCCTTCTCTGGTAAGGTCCGAGGGAATCAAGCACCCAACAAGAACCACACCAAGCACCTGTCCCCCGGCCACCCTGCCTCCTACTATTGATGTCTCCCAGAACACTCCTCAGGAGTGGCATTGTCACTATTGTAACTTGAGTACGGATGACAAGAAAGTTGAGGTTTACTTGAGACTTTGGAGACATTCATATTCTAAACAAGAATGTTTTATTTCCAACACATCTTGTGAGGCCGGAATGAAGCTGGTTCCCAAGAAACCCAAGATCATCTTCAGAGGAATCAGGCCTCCAAGCAGCTGCCACAGTGGGAAGCAGAAGAGTGGTATACTGGAAACTCTAACTTCACCTCAGGGCTCCACACTTGCAGCCTGGGGAAGAAGTGCTGTGAGAGCTGCTCAGTCAATGCCTGCAAATCGCTGTCCTCTTCCCTCCTCTGTAGAGGCCTTTCTGTCATGCACCATTGGACTCTGATGCTGTGTTGTCCACGGCAGGCAGCGCCCTGCAGCTAGGAAAGGCTGGGTTCACCTGCAATTTCATACAGGTTTGCGTGGGTTTCAGACACCCCCCAAAGGATGAATTTTCTTTTCTTGTTACCAGCCTGTGTATTCCCAGAACTAGGAGTGGGAGATAGTTGCTCTGTCCTGAATGTGCTCACAGCAACAAGAAGATCATGAGAACCTTTAAAATTAGAAGCCATACAAAGAAAAGTGCCCTACCCCCAAATATGCTGCCTTAGACGATGTCAAGGTTTTACTCTGATCTGAAGGGGATGGAGGAAGCAAAGAATAACATTCTGTGTTCCCTGCAATGGCTAAAGAACCGGACGTAGGTCTTCAGAAGCCCCTCCTCCCATCTCTTCCGGCAGAGAGGAGAATATGCAGACAAGTCAGCAGTTATCTGTGTAACAACACCCTGCTGGAGCTAACATCTGCGGCACCTCCTCACGCTCCTGTGCTGCATTTGCCGAATGCTTAGCTGTCTGAGTAATGATTTTGTTTCAGTGGTTTTGTTTCGCTGTGCTTATTTTTTCATAGTTATTTTTTGGGGGTGGGGTGGGGGTTGGGGAGCAGTTTTAAATCAGCAAGCAGAAAGTGCTTTTTAAAATAGATTTTTTTGTTGTTGTTGCTGTTGTTTTTTGAGTAAGGCTTTATCATGTAGTAACTCTAGCTGGCCTGGAATTTCTAGGTAGACCAGAAACTTGTGGTGGCCTCCCTAAGTGTTGGGGTTTCCGTGCCTGCACCAGACTGCCTAGCCAGTATTGATATATTATTGACTATAGTATAGAGTTCATTGCTTGTGATAAACAATCTGTGGGTGTTGACAAGTGTCTAGAGTGCCATAGATTTGAAATCATATAGCATGCTACCTTTCAGTTTTGCTTTTACCTAGCGATGTGCGTGTGAGAAATAAAAAATAAATAAGAAATAAAAGTAAGGTGGGTCATTAAACTCCTACTGGAGGTCAAACAATAGAGGTCCAGGATCCCAAGGGTGTTCTGAGCTGAAGATTGTCTCCCCATCTCCTCAATGGCTGTGCCCAAGCCTCTTCTGGGAAAGCACCCAAATATAGTGCAGACGGCCCTCCTTGTGGCAAGATCCCCACATGGCCTGTGGGGATTCTCAGGCAGAATCCCCTGGCTTTTCCTGAGTGGATGCTTGGTCCTCTTCTCCTTGCATTTGCATTTTTGGTTTTGCTATTGGCAGTTTTACTGTGACAGACATTTCCCCAGAATCAGAAAAAGAAAGCACAGGCTATGGTTTACTCTTGTTTGTCCCTGAGGATCATGGGAACGGAACAGATCCCTCTGCTTGTTAAACATGATGATGTGGTTGAGTCAACAAGAGGGCCTGGTGTGGGTCATCAGCTAATGTCCGGGTGTTCTCTCCTGATGGGAACTTGGTTCTGATGATCTGACGATTTGCTCACTGAGCCATTCCAAACAACAGTTAGGTGATCACCAAGAGGTAGTCCGGTCTTGCTGGAGTGTTGATTCCAAGAATTAACAGAAACATTCACAGATGAGCCAGGCAAGGAGGCAGAATTACTCAGGTTACTAACTTGCCAAGAGCCCGTGTGTTAAAGGGACTAAATCTCCTGATCAGGATGTGGCCAGACACTGGGTGTCAATAATTAAATTAGAATTTCCTGGATCTATAGCCTATCACCTCTCTACTGTAACTGATTGCTGCCAAACATGGTCTCTTGGCCATGTGCCGGGGACCATGTTAGCCTGTCACTGCTTGCTGAAGCTCTGTAGATTATGGGTTAGCAGAAAACCACAGGGATTGAGGAAGGAAAGGGGAGGGAAAGTACAGTGTGCACATTATTGTTAAACACATGAAATTCTTTTATTAAATTGGGTATTTCTTATTTACATTTCAAAAGTTATTCCCTTTCCCCGTTTCCAGGCCAACATCCTCCCCTTCCCTATGGGTGTTCCCCTCCCCATCCTCCCCTCATTACTGCCCTCCCCCTGGGGGTTCAGTCTTGGCAGGGCCAAGGGCTTCCCCTTCCACTGGTGCCCTTACTAGGCTATTCATTGCTACCTATGAGGTCAGAGTCCAGGGTCAGTCCATGTATAGTCTTTGGGTAGTGGCTTAGTCCCTGGTAGCTCTGGTTGGTTGGCATTGTTGTTCATATGGGGTTTCGAACCCCTTCAAGCTCTTTCAGTCCTTTCTCTGATTCCTTCAACGGGGGTCCCATTCTCAGTTCAGTGGTTTGCTGCTGGCATTCGCCTCTGTATTTGCTGTATTCTTGCTGTGTCTCTCAGGAGAGATCTACATCCGGCTCCTGTCGGTCTGCACTTCTTTGCTTCATCCATCTTGTCTAATTGGGTGGCTGTATGTATGGGCCACATGTGGGACAGGTCCTGAATGGGTGTTCCTTCTGCCTCTGTTTTAATCTTTACCTCCCTATTCCCTGCCAAGGGTATTCTTGTTCCCCTTCTAAAGAAGGAGTGAAGCATTTGCATTTTGATCATCCGTCTTGAGTTTCATGTGTTCTGTGCATCTAGGGCAATTCAAGCATTTGGGCTAATAGCCACTTATCAATGAATGCATACCATGTGTGTTCTTCTGTGATTGGGTTACCTCACTCAGGATGATATTTTCCAGATCCATTCATTTGCCTATGAATTTCATAAAGTCATTGTTTTTGATAGCTGAGTAATATTCCATTGTGTAGATGTACCACATTTTCTGTATCCATTCCTCTGTTGAAGAGCATCTGGGTTCTTTCCAGCTTCTGGCTTTTATAAATAAGGCTGCTATGAACATAGTGGAGCACGTGTCTTTTTTATATGTTGGGGCATCTTTTGGGTATATGACTAAGAGAGGTATAGCTGGGTCCTCAGGTAGTTCAATGTCCAATTTCCTGAGGAACCTCCAGACTGATTTCCAGAATGGTTGTACCAGTCTGCAATCCCACCAACAATGGAGGAGTGTTCCTCTTTCTCCACATCCTCGCCAGCATCTGCTGCCACCTGAGTTTTTGATCTTAGCCATTCTCACTGGTGTGAGGTGAAATCTCAGGGTTGTTTTGATTTGCATTTCCCTTATGACTAAAGATGTTGAACATTTCTTTAGGTGTTTCTCAGCCATTCGACATTCCTCAGCTGTGAATTCTTTGTTTAGCTCTGAACTCCATTTTTTTTTTTTTTGGTTTTTTTTTTTTTTTTTTTTTTTTTTTTTTTTTTTTGGAGCTGGGGACCGAACCCAGGGCCTTGCACTTCCTAGGCAAGCGCTCTACCACTGAGCTAAATCCCCAACCCCCTGAAATCCATTTTTTAATAGGGTTATTTGACTCCCTGCGGTCTAACTTCTTGAGTTCTTTGTATATTTTGGATATAAGGCCTCTATCAGTTGTGGGATTGGTAAAGATCTTTTCCCAATCTGTTGGTTGCCGTTTTGTCCTAACCACAGTGTCCTTTGCCTTACAGAAGCTTTGCAGTTTTATGAGATCCCATTTGTCGATTCTTGATCTTAGAGCATAAGCCATTGGTGGTTTGTTCAGGAAATTTTCTCCAGTGCCCATGTGTTCGAGTTGCTTCCCCACTTTTTCTTCTATTAGTTTGAGTGTATCTGGTTTGATGTGGAGGTCCTTGATCCACTTGGACTTAAGCTTTGTACAGGGTGATAAGCATGGATCGATCTGCATTCTTCTACATGTTGACCTCCAGTTGAACCGGCACCATTTGCTGAAAATGCTATCTTTTTTCCATTGGATGGTTTTGGCTCCTTTGTCAAAAATCAAGTGACCATAGGTGTGTGGGTTCATTTCTGGGTCTTCAATTCTATTCCATTGGTCTATCTGTCTGTCTCTGTACCAACACCATGCAGTTTTTATCACTATTGCTCTGTAATACTGCTTGAGTTCAGGGATAGTGATTCCCCCTGAAGTCCTTTTATAGTTGAGGATAGTTTTAGCTATCCTGGGTTATTTGTTATTGCAGATGAATTTGCAAATTGTTTTGTCAAACTCTCTGAAGAATTGGATTGGTATTTTGATGGGGATTGCATTGATTCTGTAGATCGCTTTTGGTAAAATGGACATTTTTACTATATTAATCCTACCAATCCATGAGCATGGGAGATCTTTCCATCTTCTGAGATCTTCTTCAATTTCTTTCTTCAGAGGCTTGAAGTTATTATCATACATATCTTTCACTTGCTTGGTTAAAATCACACAGAGGTATTTTATATTATTTGGGACTATTATGAAGGGTGTCTTTCCCTAATTTCTTTCTCGGCTTGTTTCTCTTTTGTGTAGAGGAAGGCTACTGATTTGTTTGAGTTAATTTTATACCCAGCCACTTTGCCGAAGGTGTTTACCAGGTTTAGTAGTTCTCTGGTGGAACTTTTGGGATCACTTAAATATACTATCATATCATCTGCAAATAGTGATATTTTGACTTCTTCCTTTCCAATCTGTATCTCTTTGATCTCCTTTTGCTGTCTGATTGCTCTGGCTAGGGGATTTCAAGAACTATATTGAATAAGTAGGGAGAGAGTGGGCAGCCTTGTCTAGTCCCCAATTTTAGTGGGATTGCTTCAAGTTTCTCTCCATTTAGTTTAATGTTAGCTACTGGTTTGCTCTGTATGACTTTTTCTATGTTTAGGTATGGGCCTTGAATTCCTGTTCTTTCCAGGACTTTTACCATGAAGGGCTGTTGAATTTTGTCAAATGCTTTCTCAGCATCTAATGAAATGATCATGTGGTTTTGTTCTTTCAGTTTGTTTATATAATGGATCACGTTGATGGTTTTCCGTATATTAAACCATCCCTGCATACCTGGATGAAGCCTACTTGATCATGATGGATGATCGTTTTGATGTGTTCTTGGATTTGGTTTGCAAGAATTTTATTGAGTATTTTTGTGTCGATATTCATAAGGGAAATTGGTCTGAAGTCCTCTTTCTTTGTTGGGTTTTTTTATGGTTTAGGTATAAGAGTAATTGTGGTTTCATTGAAGGAATTCGGTAGCGCCCCATTTGTTTCAATTTTGTGGAATAGTTTGGATAGTATTGGTATGAGGTCTTTTATGAAGATCTGATAGAATTCTGCACTGAACCCATCTGGACCTGGGCTCTTTTTGGTTGGGAGACTTTTAATGACTGCTTCTATTTCTTTAGGAGTTATGGGGTTGTTTAAATGGTTTATCTGTTCCTGATTTAACTTTGGTACCTGGTATCTGTCTAGGAAATTGTCCATTTCCTCCAGATTTTCAAGATTTGTTGAATATAGGCTTTTTTTTTTTTTTTTGGTTCTTTTTTTCCGAACTGGGGACCGAACCCAGGGCCTTGCGCTTCCTAGGTAAGCGCTCTACCACTGAGCTAAATCCCCAGCCCCGAATATAGGCTTTTGTAGTAGGATCTGATGATTTTTTTTGATTTCCTCTGATTCTGTTGTTACGTCTCCCTTTTATTTCTAATTTTGTTAATCTGTGCACATTCTCTGTGTCCTCTCGTTAGTTTGGCTAAGGGTTTATCTATCTTGTTGATTTTCTCAAAGAACCAGCTTTGGGTTCTGTTGATTCTTTGTATGGTCCTTTTTGTTTCTACTTGGTTGATTTCAGCTCTGAGTTTGATTATTTCCTGCCTTCTACTCCTCCTGGGTACATTTGCTTCTTTTTGTTCTAGAGCTTTTAGGTGTGCTGTCAAGCTGCTGATATATGCTCTCTTCTGTTTCTTTCTGCAGGCACTCAGAGCTATGAGTTTTCCTCTTAGCACAGCTTTCATTGTGTCCCATAAGTTTGGGTATGTTGTACCTTCATTTTCATTAAATTCTAAGAAGTCTTTAATTTCTTTCTTTATTTCTTCCTTGACCAGGTTATCATTGAGTAGAGCATTGTTCAACTTCCATGTATATGTGGGTGTTCATTTCTTATTGTTATTGAAGACCAGCTTTAGCCTGTGGTGGTCTGATAGAACCCAAGGGATTATTTCTATCTTTCTGTATCTGTTGAGTCCTGTTTTGTGACCGATTATATAGTCAATTTTGGAGAAAGTACCATGAGGTGGTGAGAAGAAGGTATCCTTTTGTTTTAGTATAGAAAGTTCTATAAATATCTGTTAAGTCCATTTGGTTCATGACTTCTGTTAGTCTGTCTATGTCTCTGTTTAATTTCTGTTTACATGATCTGTCCATTGATGAGAGTGGGGTGTTGAAATCTCCTACTATTATTGTGTGAGGTGCAATATGTGCTTTGACGCCTTAGTAAGGTTTCTTTTACGTATGTAGGTGTTTTTGTATTTGGAGCATAGATATTTAGGATTGAGAGTTCATTTTGGTGGATTTTTCCTTTGATGAATATGAAGTGTCCTTATCTTTTTTGATGACTTTTGGTTGAAAATCGATTTTATTTGGTATTAGAATGGCTACTCCAGCTTGCTTCTTCAGACCATTTGCTTAGAAAGTTGTTTTCCAGCCTTTTACTCTGAGGTAGTGTCTGTCTTTGTCTCTGAGGTGTGTTTCCTGTAGGAAGCTAAATGCTCAGTCCTCATTGCATATCCAGTTTGTTAATCTATGTCTTTTTATTGGGGAATTAAGTCCATTGATGTTGAGAGATATTAAGAAATAGTGATTGTTGCTTCCTGATATCTTCGTATTTGGAGGGGAGATTATGTTTGTATGCTTGTCTTCTCTTTATTTTGTCACAAAACAACTAGTTTCTTTTTCTAGGGTGTAAAAAACAATTGCTTTTTCTAGGGTGTAGCTTGCCTCCTTGTGTTGGGCTTTACCATTTATTATCCTTTGTAGGGCTGGATTTGTAGAAAGATATTGTGTACATTTGGTTTTGTCATGGAATATCTTGGTTTTTCCATCTATGTTAATTGAGAGTTTTGCTGGATACAGTAACCTGGGCTGGCATTTGTGTTCTCTTAGGGTGTGTATGACATCTGTCCTGGATCTTCTGGCTTTCATAGTCTCTAGTGAGAAGTCTGGTGTAATTCTGATAGGTCTGCCTTTATATGTTACTTGACCTCTTTCCTTTACTGCTTTTAATATTCTTTCTTTGTTTTGTGCATTTGGAAAAACAGGAAATTCTTAAATGGGATCATGCATGAGAAAATGAATGTAAAGCCTTTCAGCTGTAAATAAATAGATGTATAAGTAAAGGTGGGCTGAGTTGCCTTAGTGCCAGTGTGCGAACTGCAGCTCTTGGTCAAAGACTTCTTTTGCTGACTCCACAACTCCACATATCCTTCTTCAAGTCCTGAACCCTCTGGGCCTGGAAAAGAGATACCAGTGCATGGTGAAGTGGGTGGACCATGTTCTCTGAGACCACCTCCTGCCATTGCTGCCTCATGCATATTGCCTGCCCTGCACACTCAGCTATGGTCTGCCACTTCTCACACAGCTCTTGGCTGGGCTCACCCGGGAGGCCAGAAAGTTGGCTTCCCAACCAGAGCCAGGTTGTCCATTACCTACTACTCTACAGAAAAAATCTGAGTTCTGGTTGAATAAGGTGTTCCAAAATATGAGAACACTGCTCAGGCTCCGTATCCCCCATTTCTAGGTGTCTTCACCAGGGTCACACTCATAGTTGTTTATGCTTTTTTTTTTTTTTTTAATTTTGGTTCTTTTTTTTTTGGAGCTGGGGACCGAACTCAGGGCCTTGCGCTTCCTAAGTAAGTGCTCTACCACTGAGCTAAATCCCCAGCCCACACTCGTAGATCCCAGGGAGTTCCCACTGCATTGGATTTCTGTGTTGCCCCCTCAAATGCTGTCATCTTCTGTAACCAGGCAAGGCTCCCAGCAGTGGGACTGGGACATCAACCGGGCCACAAAACCTTTAACCTACAATCTGCCTGCAAGGTGTGCTGGGGTAGTGGTGGTACAGAGCTTGTGACAGTGGCCAACCAATGACTGGTCCAACTTGAGGCCTGTGCTACGAGAGGGAGCCTACTCCTGATACTGCCTGAATGTTCAGGAACCAGAGGCAGGACATCCCAGAAACCCAGGATAAAACCAAACACAACTGGCAAGAAAAAAAAAAGGTCAATGAATTGATTCCTAATGACATTCTGCTATACTCATAGATCGGTGCTCAGCCCAGTTGTCATCAGAGAGGCTACGTCCAGCAACTGTTAGGAGCAGAGACCCACACACAGCCAAACACTAAGCAGAGTCAGGGGAGCCCCACAGAAGAGACAGAGGGAGAATTGTGGGAGTCAGGTGAGTAGAGGACATCATCGGAACATGCCCCACAGAATCAACTAAACAGAGCTCAGAGGGGCTCACAGAGACTGAAGCTACAATTGCAGATCCTATATGGGTCTGAGCTAGATCCGCACATGTTACAGTTACACAGCTTGATGCTACTGTGGGGAATCCTAAGAGTGGAAGTGGGGCCTTTTGCTTGCTCCTGGGACACTTTTTCTCCTACTAGGTTGCCTCATCAGCCTTGATGTAAGGGTTTGTGTCTAGTCTTACTGTAATTTGTTATACCATGTTTAGTTGATATCCCTGGGATACCTGATCTTCTTTTTTGAAGGGAAAGGAAGGAGTGAATCTAGGGGAGAGAAGAGGCATGGTAAGGGACTGGGGGCAGTGG
This sequence comes from Rattus norvegicus, assembly GCF_021556685.1. Classification (NCBI taxonomy): domain Eukaryota; kingdom Metazoa; phylum Chordata; class Mammalia; order Rodentia; family Muridae; genus Rattus; species Rattus norvegicus. Next base: position 105,192,616 of record NC_141537.1, on the reverse strand, counting down.
AAGGAGGGGAAAGTGCAGTTGGAATGTAATGTATGAGAAAATAATAAAAAAATAAACCAATAACAGACCTTAGAAACGAAAACTACATAATCAAAATGAATAAATTTTAATTAAATGCCTCCAAAGTAGAACATGATGTCCATTTAGTTAACTAATGTATTTAAAGTATGTTAAGCCATTTCATCAAGTTTGCAAAATGAATGGAAAGTAACATTTCCTCTTTTATAGCCTTCTTGAGTGGTGCTTAGGGGTTGCCACGGAAGAGCATGTGGTATGTAGCCTATCATTTTTAAAAAGAGAATTGTAAAAATCATTTCTAAATATTTTGAAATCTAAAATACATATTCACAGTTAACCCTTCTTGACCACAATTTTCACATCTGCAGATTCAATCTCTATAAATTTAAAATATTTGGAAGAAATTTGTATTTGTACCCAATGCTTTACCTAGAGTCATTTTTTTCATGCCATTATTTCCCAAACAATACATTGTAACAATTATTTATAGGACACTTACATTGTGTCAGATGTTAGAAGTCATCCAGAGATGTCTGCTGTAGGCTCTATGCAGATTCCATACATTTTATTTAAGGGCAGAACAGACATTGATGCTACTGGGGTTTCTGAACCCACGTCCCCGAGAATATCAAGAAAGGACTGTGTGGCTATATATGTTAATGAGCATATATACATATATTTCAATGTGGGTTGTTCCTAGTGCATTGCTGGAGTAGGTCTGTGCCTCTCTCTCTCTCTCTCTCTCTCTCTCTCTCTCTCTCTCTCTCTCTCTCCGTGTGTGTGTGTGTGTGTGTGTATGTGTGTGTGCACACATGAGAGTGACCAGGAGAGAGGACGACCTTGTGTGTCCTTCTGTAGGAACACTCTCTACCCTTTATTTTTAAGGATGGGGTCTCTCCTTAGCCTAGAACTTGCCAAGTAGGTTTGCTGACTGGCCAGCTACTCCAGGAATCCATCTGTCTCTGCTTCCTCAGGGCTTGGATTATAGACGGTGTCACCACCTGCAGTATTTTGCACACAGGTCCTGAGGATTGAACTCAGGTCTCATGCTTAAAGGGCATATAAGCACTTTACCTACTGAACCATCTCCCCAGACAGAAGCAGAGTTTTTAAGATTAAGCACAGGGGCCTGCTGAAGTGGTTTAGTGGGTGAAGGTGCCTGCTGCTGAACTGATGACCTGAGCTGGGAGTCCCTGTGACCCTCTCTTGTCCTTTGACCTACACCTACACATGTATATTGTGGCATTTGTACACTAACACACACACACACACACACACACACACACACACACACAGAGAGAGAGAGAGAGAGAGAGAGCTCATGGAGGCAACATCACATATTTTTAAAGTCCTAGCCCCTGGGATTGGTACACCCTATGCTGATACGGAATACTCTTCTACAGACAGAAGCCAGGCCTCCGGTTGAATCAAGAGAAGCTCTTCGGAGTAATCTCTAAAAGTCGTCCCTGAGAGGCACTCCCGAGGCCCCTCCCCTAGTTGAGGAGCGACTGGCCATTGACGGCTGCTGGGAGAGGGAGAGTTAGAGTGAGAATTATGGTTTCTTTAAAAACATGGAAATGGTATAAAGACATGATCTCCTTTCTAATCCCAGGCATGGGGTATGGGGCTGCTTCAGATTCTTCCCGGCAGCTAACTGATTTGCCTTGTGCTCTAGCAGGGGTGTGGTTTGGCGAGCTGCAGACAGTTCCTATAAGTATGTGAAACTAGGAATTCTGGGGGCATTTCAGAGGCTATATAAATGCTAGAGCCCCAATAGTGGGTAACTGGTTGGACAGTGGTGGTTTGATGCTGTTGGTTGCGGTTCACCAAGTAGTCAGATGTGAAGAGACAAAAAGCAGAAATTAGATATCCTGACTGAGAGACCAAACTTACCCCAAGGAACTCAACACCCTCAATCAGCAGGAAGTAGTCTAATAACGTCATCACCCCCTTCTCGCTATCCCTTTTTCTCTCCTACCTAGTGTTAGGGGGTTGAAAGGGAAGAAGGTAGAGTAGGAGAAGAGTGAAAGAAAAAAGAAAAAGCCACAAAGTACCCGAAAGAACAGCTACAGAGAGTAAGTTTTCTTTAGGGGTGTGGCCAGTGGCAGGCTGCACCCCACTACACACAAGGACAGTGCTAACTGGACTCAGTGGGTTATGATTAGTATTATTAAGAGAACATGAAGTTGGAAAGAAGACAGCTATGGGGAGGCAGATCAGGGAGAATTGAAAGAGAGAGATGGTGGTGGATATGATCAAAATATGTTTTATATATTATGCAAATCTGCATAAATAAAAAATTTTTGGAAACATAATAAAAGTCAGGGCAGGATATCAATGGGTCTGGAGCTCAGAGTCAGAAATAGACCTGAAAGAGCAGAGCAAAAGAGAAACCACACAGCCTACAGAGTTTCTTCAAGGGACCCCTTGTCCTTCTAAGAATTTCTAGGAGCCAGTGCCTTCATAGTCTATAGCTTCAATGAGATGCAGATAACTTCTGAAAAACATTGCACTCAAAAAATCATTTAAGTGGCCTTTGGATAGCAAATAGCATACATCTTAAGTAGACACCTCAGTGACTCTCAACGGGCAGATCTGGAACATTCCATCGCTCTGCTGTTCCCCTCCTCGTGACATCTTCTCCTGAGGTGATAGACATTCTGATTCTGATCGCTATAGCTCCAATCTGCTTGTCTGAACCCCGAAGAGATGGACTCTTGTGTGCTTGCCTTCCCCTGCAGCAGCAAGTCTGCAAGTCACCCGTTACCTAGAGGGAAGGGCCCGTGGGGCTTTGTTTAGGGGGCTGGAGAGATGGTTCAGTAGTTAAGAGTACTGGCTGCTCTTCCAGAGGCTTGAGTTCCAGTATGCACATGGTGGATCACAACTCTGGTCTCAGGAAATCCACGCCTTCTTCTGGCTGCCACAGATACTGCACAGAAGTGGTGTGCAGGTAGCACATGCAGGCAAAACAGCCATATGCATGAAGTATAAAAGAAAAGTTAAGCAACTTACGTTCAATTTTTAATACTTCCATATGTACATGTACATAACGTATCATACTCACTACTGGCTTCCCACTGTCGCTCTCTCTCCTGCAGCTTCCCTGCTTCCCCGTCTGACCTGTGTGTCTTTAGGGTTGAGTCTGTGTGTGCGTGCATGTGTGTGCGTGCGCATGTGCATGCGAACGTGTGTGTGTGTTAATGCCTGGTACAGACCACTACAGCTGCTGGGTGTCCAGGGTTATAGTGCCCATGTCCTGCCTACAGGACAGTACTTCCCAGGGCTTCTGCCTTCTTATGCTTAGATCTTCCTTCCCACTCTTCCTCGATGTTGCCTGTGCCTTGAAGAAGGTGACACTGATGTCCCACTGAGGGCTGAGAATTATCCTCTGTACTTTGACCAGTTGGAAGACTTAAAATGGCCACTTCAGCTGTCACTCTGCAAAGAGAAGCTTTCTTGGTCAGCTATAGTCGGTGGGATAGAAATGGCTCTGTAGGGGCTGGAGAGATGGCTCAGCGGTTAAGAACACTGACTGCTCTTCCAGAGGTCCTGAGTTCAAATCCCAGCAACAACGTGGTGGCTCACAACCATCGGTAATGAGATCTGATGCCCTCTTCTGGTGTGTCTGAAGACAGCTACAGTGTGCTTGTATATAATAAATTATTAATTCTTTAAAAAAAAAAAGAAAAAGAAAGGACTCACTAGAAGTCAGTGTGGCTACAACAGAATGACCCTTTCTTGTATGGCTGTTCATATCCCCATCTCGTTCATAACACACAGTCAGTAAAATGGGCGAACAAAAGTCTCATAAGACTGTTGGCTTTCGCAGTTTGAATGTAAAACTTCTCCCTGAGAGCAAAGGTCACACAAGCTTATTTTAAACAAACAAGCAAGCAAATAAACCCATACACACAAAATCATAAGATTTAGCTGTGAGACCCTTCTATGCTTCACCCAAACACTGCCAGTCCTGGTGTCCATTCATGGCCTTTGACCTAGATAGCCTGGCTTTAGAAGTGAGTTAGGCGTGTTCCACTCTCTCCCAGACAAAGAAATGTGTCCTCTGAGATTCAGGGGAGCTGTACTTGGCGGAGATGTTGGCCTCTTGGACTGTGCCTGGCATTGCAAAGCATCTCCTGGGACTGCCCCTCATTTCCAGCTGCCTGCCCTCCGGGAGCATCTCAGCCCTTTCCCCAGGGCAGTTATTGTACACATAATGGCTGGTTGCTATGAGGGTTGATTCAGGCTTGCTTTGAGCTCCTCTAGAAGATTGGCTGGAGACTCCACTGAAGCCCAGTGTCAAGTCTCACCACCCACTTCTCTCTCCCCTCTCATCCTTGGCCTCCCCCTCCACCCCCACACTGACTCTAGAACACATTGTGATGCACTTCCGACTTTCATCTCATTTCAGGGTATCTGAGGGAGCTGGACCCACCACAGGGAGCCCAGAAAGATGACCTATACATTCAGGCACTGCTCACCCTTCTTCTAGCAGCTCACTGAGTTCGATCTTCTACTAGATGTTGGGTCCACCATGTTTCCTCTCTCACCTCTCAGATTCTGCAGGTCTGCTCTGGTGAGCTGCTTGCCTGGCACTCAGGGCCTGCAAAGGGAAAAGTAAGAGGATTGGAGAGGTGTCTGACCAGATGTCATCGCTCTGAGCCTGAGTCGCTTTATCTGTAAAAATGGGTTAAACTCCCTGCTTTGTAGGACCCAGAATGATATAGACAGAGTGTGTAAAGGTACTTAAGTTAGCCTCTCTGTTTCTACAAGCTGTGGAGTTAGTTGCTGACAGGCTAGAAGAGAGGGAGAGAGAGGGGGAGAGAGGGGGTAGAGGGGAAGGTGAAGGAGGGAGATGGGAGAGGAGGAGGGGAGAGCACCCAGGGACTCACTGAATAGACAGGAAAGTCCTGCCCACCTTCACCGTGTCCCTCATATTGTAAAGACCTGGAGTTCAGAAAGGTTGAGTGACCTACTCACAGTCATAGTTGGGATAACTAACATTTTTGTTTAGTCGTTTGGCACCACTGACCCCATGTCTTGCTTCTGCAAGTGAACAGAGAGTTCAGCTAAACCCTGGGAGAAGCTCTTGATTGATGGCCAAGGAGCAGGGGCCAGGTGTCTAATGCTCTTCCCATCCAGAAGTACAGGGAAAGGAAGGACTTCACCAATTTCCTAGACATTCTCTGACGTCTCAAATGTAATGTGTACTTGGATGGGGAGATACTGTGATATATGGGGGCTGGCTACAAAGAGCTGTCAGCATCAGACCCTGCCCGCAGCTGCATGGCGCACCTTCACAGAGATAACCACAGAAGTATCTTTATAACATGCAAAAAATACGGCAGCTGCTGGCAAGTCAGGGGCTTTTGTTTTAGGAGAGCCCAGAGTTGGCCACTGCCCTCCGTGGCCTAAGTGGACTCCTGTATTTTCCTCTTATGCCTTTCCCCAGGTCTCCCCATCCTGACCGCCCCAACTCCCTCATTCCCCCCCCTCCATTTGTCCTGAGCTGGGTGAGCACACACACACACACACACACACACACACACACACACACACACACACACACACAAGTATGAGCACACATGAACATCTGTGAGCCACTATATGGAGGGTTACCGCAAACCTTTCAGTTGTTTCACTGAGACAAGGCCTCTCAACTAAACCTAGAACCAGGCAATACACCTAGCCAGCTTGCTCTCCTGATCCTTCAGAGGTGAGCCACCCAGCCCAGTGACATCTACAAGGATTTCTGGGAATCTAGTCGAGATGTTTGAGTAGCAAGCACTTTAACTGCTGAGCCCTCAGCTTCCAGCCCTCAGCCCATCTTTGTCTGCCTTATCCAGACACCCCACCCCACCCCCAGTTCATCCTCACACCATATTGCCCCAATAGCATTCTCCCAGTGCTGTTCTAGGCCAGGGTGCTTATTCCTTTCCAGTGACGGGGAAAATACATGAAGAGGGCTCTCCTCCTCTCCAGCCATTCTGAGTTGTCACCTTGGGTCCCAACCTCCTGCACGTAGGCATTCTGAAGCACCGTTCACTTTCTGACCCCAGAGCCTGGCTGGCAGCTCCCATTGCTAGGTCTCAACTGGCCTGGATCCTGCCTCAGCCAGGTGACTGCCAGAAAGTTCTGTTGGTAGCTGACACAGCATTTGTTGTTAGCTGCCTGGTTAAGAGTTAACCAGGTTAACTAGCTCCCATGCTGCTTTGGTGAAAAGTGCATTGCATTCCTGAGATTTTGCAACTTATAAATGGTCTCCCCCTTCTCCACACTTGGCACCAAAGCCTGCAGTTCCCGTGGATGACTCAGTGGAGCGAGAGCTGGTTTATTGGCTCAGGTTTGGAGAAAGTACACAGAAAGGGCATTTCTCAGCTGTCTATTCCCTCTAGGACAGGAATTCCTCCTGGCAACACCCCCACAGCTTCACCCTTGTCTGCAGAGGGGGAAAGGTGGTGGGTAGGCTCCGTCCCCTTCCTGCCACCCCACGGCATGGTGCCAGGAGATATTTTCCAGGGGCCAGAGAGCAAGGATCCCTCCCACCCACTATCTTTCCCCCACAGGGAGAGGCTGGACCCAAAGCCTCCCACACAATGTGACCATTGACCTTCATGGGTGCCATGGAAACATCTCTTGGGAGCTGAGTCCTCCCACAGTAACCTCACTGTCCCCTGAGCCAGCCTTTCTCTGAGCGCTCCCCCTTCTTTGCCCTCTCACAGCCCAGGGCTCCTCTTGTTGACTCAGGTAGGGAAGCCAGACCCAGGTTTGCTGGTGACAGGCTCCACTGCCCTGGGTCTTATCATCCCAGTCTCCTATCCAGTCCTCTTTACGGCTAAAGCAGCTCAGGAGCAGAGCATGGCAGATGTCCCTTTGGTTGTTCTGAGTCCTGACAGCAGCAGCCCTCAGGGACAGACACCGGAAGTGCCCCCTTGCCTGTCTATTTGTTTTGGAAAGTTCAAAGGCAGAAACTGTTCCTGTTGGGCAGCCTCCTGCTGCGTGGCCACCCTCAGTGCCAGTTACAGAATAAAGCTAGAGAAAGTCAGGGCCCTAGGAGGCCCCAGCCATGAGAGCCATGTGTGTTCTCCCTTCCTGCTCCCCTCAAAGACAAAGATACTATTATAGAGAAATAAGGCTCTGTAGATAAAAGGGGCACGGGGACTGCCTAAGATCCAGGCCAGGCCCAGTTCCATACCCAGGGACTGCTCTCTCTCTCTCTGGCATCATCCTTTCTCTAAGCCACCCAGCGATTAGAGACAGGAAGGGGTTTAACAGATCCCTGGAAGCAACAAGCTACACAGGGCCTGGAAGCCCCCACCCAAGATGCAGGTTTCAACAGCTGGAAAGAAGAGCTCATGACTACAACTCCACCTTTCATCAGCCGCCATGTGCCTGTGCCCCAGACCACTCCCTTCCCAGACATCACTGTAGACCCTGACACCACAGAAGCAGTGATTCAGGATAAGGATCTTGATGCTGTGCCAGCTGTGGGAAGTCAGGGCTTGCTGATGGACAACCAAGTTTAGATTGGCACTCTGAGCTCAAACCCTAGCTGGGTGACCCGAGACAAGTTATGTAACCACCCTTTGACTTAATTGCAGCCACTGTAGAAAGAAAGTAATAAATCTTCCTGATTTCTTAGGATGCTTGAAGGATCTGACAAGCAGGGAATAGGGAGGTCAGCACAACGCCAGGCTCACCAGCATACACAGGATAAATACACCATGTTGCTATTGTCAACATTGTGCTTAAAGCGCGGGGGGGGGGGGGGGGGCAGGAAGAGTCTCAGGCTAAGAATGTCCAACAAATGACTCCTACAGTGACCACAGTAGGAGTCCTGGTCTGAGGAGGAGAGAGCAATCTGCCAGTCCCAGGCAGCCAAGTGTCTCACAGCAAGGGGCCCTCTGAGCATTCCTGCTGGCTTTGACTTGGGGTGGCCAGTTGGTTCCTGGAATGTCCAAGAAAAACAAACTGGTTATTCTGAGTGGAACTGCAGCCTGGTGGCAGGCTGGGTCTGCTTTAAATTAAACACAACATTTCTCGGATTCTTTTCATCTTCTTGCCACGGTGGGGTTCCAGAGACATTACCTCACCTCACTTTCCTGCTCTGAGGAGGGGAAACTGACAGGGCGTGGGGATGGGGGGCTTGGGAGGGAAGGCTGGAGGGCCTACCCTGTCTTAGGGCTGAGGTGAACAGAGCCATCCTCCCTCCCCTGGTTCCCATCCGGGCTGGAAGTAGGGACTGTGCCAGAAACAGAACACAGCCAGTATTTGGTATTTAGCAAAGGATTAGAACGTTTTCAAAGTACACATCTCTCCTAGGAGTGCTTGGAAGAAGCTGACTGTGGTTTTATGAGTCTTTGACCATTGTGTGATATTTAGACTTGAGGTAGCCATGCAAGCCAACTCCTCGGCTAGCAGAGGGGCCTATTTCCCTCCTGGGCACTGTGGTTTAGGGTGGAGTTTCTTCTGGTTTTTGAAATTGCTTTTAGCCAGCTTATGGAGTCCTAGAAAATTCAGTGTTAGAGTTAAGCACTCCTGCTGGGACTTCCCCTCAGGGAAGAGACATCTGTCTCTTGCTTAGATCCTGAATCCATTTGTTTATCCATTTATTTATATTTTTATTACATGTAGGACAACTTGCAAGAGTCATTTCTTTCTTTCTGCCATGTAGCACTTGGGGATAGAACTTGGGTCCTCAGGTCTGGGTGCAAGTCCCTTTACCTGCTGAGCCCTCTCAACGATCCTTTATATCTTCACTTGTTTATGAAGTGATGGGGGTGGGTGGGTATGGGGTGGCTCACTGTATAATCAGGCAGGTTTCAAACTCCAGATTCCTCTACCTCTGTCTCCCAAGTGCTGGGATTATAGGCTAGCACTGTCGGAGCCTCACCTTTAAAAAGGTGGAGGAAGAGCGCCTCTCAAAGTATCTTAATAGAAACAGAAGCTTCTCAGGCAGTCTTCCAGGAAGCAGGGCATTTTTTTTTTCTTTTCTGGGGGTTTTATGAAAACAAGCTACATGATGGCTTCTGGAAACCTGGGTTCCGGAAGCAGAGAGCTTAGTTTTCCTCCTTTTGCTCTGTGTCAGTAGGTTCTACTCCGAGCAAGCATGATCTCATCCTAGTACTGGGCCCATAGTCGGAGCCTAGGAAGCAGGGCTAGTTCAATGCCATCTACACCTCTGTGATCAGCAGTAGCCTGCTGAATGTCCCCTCGTCCCCGAAGGCCCATCTATTCTCTCCACATCGCTTGTGTGGTGGCCTGTGGCAGGTGGGCGGGCAGCAGCTTGTCTATTCCTCTACCCAAGGCTGCAGCAGTGATTCTTCCTCCAGCTGTGGGTAGCCATGTTTGGGTGCCTGTCACCATTCCTTCCCTCTGCTGTCACTGCTCTGGAACTGCTGCTCTGTCCCATGGTCTCCTGCACGTTGCCCACTTCATTCTGCTCTCGGCTCCTTGGTGTTGCTGTCTTTCTTCTGTTGGGCTCCTGATGTAAAGAGATCATAGCAGGTGACAGCTTTGTCCCCTGTCCCATTCCCATTCTGTACATGAAGGGTCTGGATGAAAAGTTAGGGACTCTAAAGAGAAATATGAGAAACTTAAAAAGCCACCGAGATAATAAGAAAGAAAATGAGAAAGATTTTGAGAAGGTATCCAGAAATTTCCCAGAAGTGAGACATAATTCATTACTTCCGGGTACAACTACTTTAAAATGTTTTATAGATAGAATTTGTGTGTATGTGAGTGTATGTGTGTGTGAGTGCATGAGTGTGTGTATAAATGTCTGTGAGTATGTGAATGTGTATGAGTGTGAGTCTCTGTGTGTTTGTGAATGTGTGAGAGTGTGGTTTTGTATGTGTGTGTGTGTGTGTGTGTGTGTGTGTGTGTGTGTGTGTGTGTATGCAGGTGTTCTTGGAGACCAGAAAAGTGTCGGATCTTCTAGACCTGGAGTTAAAGGCAGCTGTGAGCTGCTCTCCTTGGGTACTGATAACAGAACTTAGGGCTTCTGGAAATGCAGGAAGCATACTTAACTGCTAAACCATTTCGCCAGCCCCATATAATTACTTTGTTTATAAAAGATGCTCCATTTTCCTGGGAGATTATGACCATATGTGAAAATAGTCTCCCAAATGCTCCTCCTGGGGACATAATTTCTAAAAGATGGATATCACATGGGGTGTGGACAGAGAATACGTTTTGTTTGTATTTTGTTGTTGCTGTTATTGGACTTTTGTTTGGTTCATTTTGGAGGCAGGGCCTCACTCTGTAGCCCAGGCTGACCTCAAATTCATGGCTATCTTTATGCCTCAGCTTTACTGGTGTTTACCGTAGATTACAGGCATGAGCCACCATGCCCAGTGGGAGGATACAGTGGAATTCGTCCACTTTGTTCATAGGATTAGCCACCAGCATTCCTGTCTTTCTTTCTTTCTTTTTCTAGTTTGGCTGCTGTGGGTTTTGGAACTGTTTTCTTCTATGTTCACCCCAGTTCCTCAATAATGACATGGAGGCTAAAATTTATTTACTATGCTTATGGCCTTAAGCTAGGCACGTTCCCCAACTAGCTCTTAATTTATATTAACCCTTGTGTACTACTCCATATCTGCCACGTGACTGGTCAGTTACCTCTCCTCAGTTTTTTATGTCCAACTTCCTCTGAGTCTGAGTGGTGAATCTTCCCAAGCTTGACTCTTTCCCAGAGTTCCTCTCTTTGCTGGGTGTCCTACCTACTTAGCTGCTTTGCGATTGGCCAATTCAGATCTTTATTGACAGGTGACTGCTTTTACACAGTACACAAGAGATGATGAGCCCTACAGGTTTTGCTTTTGGTTCTGATGAACTTTAGCCTAAGATTGTGTCTCTGGCCTCTTGCTCTCTTCTACAGACCTCTGTTAAACTCATCAAGGCTTGGTCTAGGCCTGAGCAGGTCAGGCCCCATATCAAAGCCTCCTTCAGCTTCCCACATAGGTCAGCTTAACAATGCACCCTAATAGTCAAGGTCTCTGCCCTCAGTTCCCAACTCAACTGCATGCAGAAACTCCCCTTTCCTGACGAATCAGATTCTCAGTGGACAGATGGACTTCAAATCCCTTCTCACACTATCTTCAAGTCCAGTTCCACCTTCCAGGTGAGCCACGCCCCTCTGATACTAAGTGGAAGTGACTCCTTGTGTTGACTCCTTTCCTTCCTCCCCTTCACAGAGGTCAAGAAGGAGGAACTGGAAGATGAGAGAGCTGAGCATCTGTGCTTTTCACATGGGGTGGCACTTGAGGTCACTCTAGTTCCTCTGTGAGTTGTTGTCTGACCAACTTCATCCCAGGGGAGCAGAGGGGAGGACTGTGGCTCCAGGCAGTGCAGCCTCCTTGCAGGTCTCTCCATTATATACCTTTGCTCTCTGGTCTCTTCACATGATGGTGTCTGTCAACTTGACTTCCACAGACAAGGCAGAAATCACCAGTTGTCCCATGGGATGCCTTGCATGTTAGCCAGAGTCTGAATTCCTAGTGAATACTGAGCTGATATAGTGCCCTGTCTTCAGATGGAGTTCTGACCTGCTTCATGACTCCCTGCTTTGTTTGTTTGTTTGTTTGGTTGATTGGTTTGTTTTTGCCTGTGAAGAAAGCTCAAGAAATGTACTGCTTTTCAGGGTAACATCAATCATCAGTTTCTTTCAACCATTTTTGGTCACACACAGAGACATACACAAATTTTTATGTCAACTCGACCCAAGCTAAAGTTGTCTGCAAGGATAGAGCCTCAATTGAGAAAATGCTTACATAAGATTGGGCTGTAGACAAGTCTGTAAGGCATTTTCTTAATTAATAATTAGTGAGGGTGAGCCCAACCCATTGTGGGTCCCGCTAACCCTGGGCTGTTGATCCTGGACTCTATAAGGAAGAAGGAGGAGCAAGCTATGAAAAGCAAGCTAGTAAGCAGTGTCCTTCCATGGCCTCTGCATCAGCTCCTGCCTTCAGGTTCCTGTGTGTTTGAGTCCTGGTTTTCTTTAGTGAGAACAGTGATATGGAAATGTAAGCCAAATAAACCCTTCTTCTCCAAGATTCTTTTGTCATGGAGTTTCATCACAGCAATAGACACCCTAAGACACAGAAAACACACACAGAGAAACACACACACACACACACACACACACACACACACACACACACACACACACACAGAGAGAGAGAGAGAGAGAGAGAGAGAGAGAGAGAGAGAGAGAGAGAGAGGTATTGAGAAAATGCCTACAGAAGATTGGGCCATACACAAGTGTATAGAACATTTTTTTCCTTAATTGTGATTAATCATTACTTTTAATCATTCAATCCTCAATTGCAATTTCTTTGACTGTAGCAACCAAAAATCTTTGTAACAAGGACCTTGCATTTCAATACAGTAAATCTGAATACTGTGCAGTTGATTTTTGGCAATTGATTGTATATCTCTATGTTTATGGTTTGAACAGGTTGTGTTCCCCAGAGGCTCAAATGTTGAGTACCTGGTCTTTAGCGAGTGATGCTATTTCCAGGGATATTGGCTAGAGGAAGGAGTCTTTAGGTGTCACCTTTGAAAGTTATAGCTGGATCTCGGTGCTTTCCTCCCTGCTTCTGGTCCATTGCAAGGTGAGCAGCCTCTTTATCCTCATATTGCCAGCACTTGGGATAGTCTGACTCACTGTAGAAGTGAACCAACGGTGGCAAGGCCATGGCTGAAACAGTAAGTCAAAACAAGCCTATGTTTGTTACCTTTAGAATAGCTATGGCCAAATATCTGACAGAGAGCAACTTAGCCTAAGAGTTTATTTTGGCTCATAGTATTTATAGCATAGCCCATTGTGGAAAAGGCATTGAGACAAACTTGACGTTTATGTAGGTTCTAGGGATCCAAACTTAGGTCCTCACACTTTTATCAGCAATCACTTTACCTACTGGGACAGCTCCCCAGCCCACAGATAATTGCTTTAAAATAAACATCTTTATGATATGTTATCAATGAATGTTTGGTTTGCATATCTATTTTATATACCTGTGTACCTGGGGTCATGTAAATTTTCTCAGGTGCAATGAGTCATGAATGGGAAAACCCCTATTCCAGGTGAATTCTAAATGCAGACAGGATGGCCATGGTGGTTACTCATTCACAATGTCAAATCCTTTGTTAGGTTAATGTTGGGTATTTTGTCATAACGATGAAAACTAGTACAGCCCCATAGGAACCATAGACACATGTTTCTTTCTGTCCCTGGCAAAATTCGAGCAGTTAAACATTAGATTTTAAATAACGAGACTATAAACTAGAAATGAAAAAAATTTAAGTTGGTGTCTTAGGTTTTCAGTTGATATGATGAAATACCACAACCAAAAGCAGGCTGTGAAGGAGAGGGTTTGTTTCACCTATTCTTCTGCAGCACTGTTGAACATCGAAGGAAGTCAGGGCAGGAACTCAAAGAAGGCAGGAACCTGAAGGCAGGAGCTGGTGTAGAGGCTATTGGAGAAGTGCTTCTTACTGGCTTGTTCCTTATAGCTTGCTCAGACTGCTTTCTTGTAGAATCCAGGGCCACCAGACCAGGGTATACCCATCAATCACTAATTAAGAAAATGCCCTACAGCTTTACCTGCTTACAGCCTGATTTTATAGAAACATTTTCTTGACGGTCCCTCCTCCCAAATGATGTTAGCTTGTGTTAGGTTGGCATAAAACCAGCCAAGACAGTTGAATCTTCACTTTTATGTTTTAAAAAAGTAAGTGTGTGTGTGTGTGTGTGTGTGTGTGTGTGTTATGTGTATTTGATTTTGAAAGCTAGAAGAGGGCATTAGATCCCTTGAAGCTGGAGTTCCACACAGTTGAGCACCACCAAATGTGGTTTCTAGGAACTGAACTCATGTCCTCTGGAGGAGCAGCAAGTTCCCCTGACCCCTGAGCCATCTCTCCAGTCTCACTCAATTTGGAATATTTTAAAAGGAGAAAAAGTATCCTGACCAGTGGAAGCCAATTTATTTTTCCTAAGAATTAACCACACTGAACCAATCGTTCCCCTTTCCATAGTCACCTAAGAATTAGAGATCTTAGGTGAAATGTATTGGTTCCCACAAGATACATAAGGAAAACTCTCACAAGAGCTATGACAGTCATTTGTCCTGGACCCAGACCTGCATTTCTCTTCCTCTCATCCACTGGGCAGGTTGCATTTTCTTGGCCTAATTGAAGATGAGTAGATCTTACAATGCAAACTATTTTGGCTAAGAGAATGTGAGTGGATGGGCACTCCATAATGAGTGAGTCAATGTACCCATTAGCTTTGGAGATAAGATAATAAACAAAGTGCTTAGATTGGGAGAAAGCGACTTGAGAGGTGGGACCTGTGCTGAGACCTGGGCTCCAACTATAGCCATCAAAGGGCATATAGTCAGCTTGGGGCGAACATGAGGGCTTGTTGGCTGATGACTGGCCCTGAGCCTCTGGGCCTTCCTGTCCCCCACATGCATGGGAACTTGATGGAGAGGAAATTGGGGCAGATAAAAGTATATTTAGAGGAAAAGTTGCCAATAACTTTTCCATGTCGGTGGACATTGAATGTCTCCTTAAAGATTTTTGTTTCTCTCTTCTTTGAACTTCAGTGATCACTCTGAATTGTGCAAAACAAGAACTAGCAGGAGCTTTAGCAGTCTGTGGCACCTGGAATCCTGTGTATGTAGAACTGGCTAACTGGGGTCAAGGAGGATCCTGGGAAAGCAGGATTAAGGCTCCAACTGCCTCTTCCCTTGTGAATGTCAATGTGACCATGACCTTCTGTTACCAAACTCAGGGTCATAGTATGAAGCTATTGGTCCTAAGGAAGCCAATTAAAACAGTCAAATTAATAGCAAAAGGCAAAAAAGAAATACTCAATGTGGCTATGTAGGGAAGGAGGTCAAAGAGATCCAGTGACCCTCACTTCTAGTCCATATTCAGGGTTCTGAAGTGATATTATATTCCAGTTCAAATAGATGGCCAGGGGTGCGAGATCTAAGCAGTCCGAAGTTAAGATGTAGTCCTGTCCACCACAGAGTCTTCACTGCCTGCGCTTCAGTGTTATTCTTCAAGATGTCCTGGTAACTTAGACTTGTGCAAAACTCCTTTCTGGGAATGAGCTTCCCTTCTGGCTGGCACCAAGCTTCATCCTTTCCCTTCTCCCAGCAGGAAATTTCTGGGACAATGTCAATGTCTTTGGGACTGAGGGAAACAAGTGTATCTTCAAAATGTACACGCTGGGTGTGGCAGTCTTTAATCCCAGCATTTGGGATGCAGAGGCAGGGTGATTTTGGTGGGCCTAAAGCACGTGTGTTCTCATAATGTAAGAGGCTGCAGGTTAGTCAAGGCTACATAGTAACACTATGTCTTAAAGCAAACATTTTTTGCCATATTGAAGAGATAACATTCAGAGCTGTTAGATGCCAAGGACCTGGCCCAACTAGCAGATTTCAGATGAAATCATGGCTATTGTCAACTACTTGATGAACTCCTCGTGGAGTTTTAAGTAGACAACCAGTTAAGCCTTTCCCAGTTTGGATCCACATGCATGTTTAGTGACCTTTGTTGCTGGACAGCTCCAATTGAGTACAGAATCAGACATGAGACACCTTTTAGTTTTGTTTTATGAAAGGACAGAGAAGAAACAAATCTCGGTATAACTTGATCCTACTCTGACAACCTGCATCTCTCACAGGCTTTATTTATACATAAAATCATTTCCTCTTAGGTGTTAATCATTGGTTACAAAACTTTAAAAAAAATTTATTTATGTATGAGTGCTCACCAGAAGAGGGCAACAGAATTTCATTACAGATGGCTATTGTTGTGTTTTATTTTTAAAAAAAGGCACGGTATGGTGAGGTGGGAGGGGTGCCTCGGTGGGCCCATGTCAAGGTATCCCTTCCCCCTGAGGTACCAGCAGTAAGATGGATATAGTAATAATATTTAGGGCATGGGAAAGGGAGTTGGGAAGAGAGTAGAGACAAAGACATAGACAGAGACGGGGGTGAGGGAGAGGAAGGGGAGAGAGGGAGAAAGGTTCAGAGAGTATGAGCCACCATGTGGTTGCTGGGAATTGAACTCAGGACCTCTGGAAGAGCATCCAGTGCTCTTAACCACTGAGCCATCTCTCCAGCCTCTGATGTCAAAACTTTTTAATGTACATTTTTTCCTAAAAATCGTCCTTAATTTCATAAGCATATTGAACAAAGTAAGCAAACAGCAAGTTTCATGAGAACAGAAAGTTAATGATAAAATCAGTTTTCTTTTAACTCAATGTATTTCTCCTTAAAAGTGGTGTCATAAAGCTTTGCGGTTGTAGAAGTACTAGACAGAACGGCTGTTTGAGTTTGGTGCAGAGTTAGTAGTCAAGAAGCTATTTCCTGGTATGTGTTATTTCAAGCTTGTCCTGTATTATTATATCAATCTGCCATGACAGATAGCTAGTTTCTCTTTGAGAAGTCCCATCTCTTAGTCCCTTGTTCAATTTTTCCTTTTCCTTCTTCATTTTCCTTTTCTATTGAACAGGCTTTTCGTCCTAGTCCTAAGACCATTTTATGACTTTTTATGATTTTCTAAAACACCATACAGCCTTTTCAGCAGCATGCAAACGTTTAGGCAAGGACAGTCCATCCTTTTATCTTTCTGTTATACCAGGAAGACAGACACCGAGCCAAAGGTGTTCCCGGTGTCTTTGAAATGAACCCTTATTTCAACATGACTCTATCTTTATTACAACTGTGAACTCCTAGAATACGTAGAACTTCAGAACTCCGCTTACCAAAAACCACTTGTCCTGCCTTCAGGAGGGAACCAAGGCCCATCACTAATTAATCTACCAACACCTAGAATTCCCCTGTACTTTCCTTATGAATTTTTTCAGTCCTGTATCTCATAATTACTAAGACCATTTATGAATGATCTAAATGTACACCTGCATGTCAGAAGAAGGCATTAGATTCCAGAATAGATGGTTGTGAGTCATCATATGGTTGCTGGGTATTGAACTCCCCTACTCTTAACTGCAAATCTCTCCAGCCCATAAACAATTCTTTAAAATAGACAAACAAATAGAAACATGCCAATAAAAATAAAAAGTAGTGGAGGGGCTAGGGAGATGGCTCAGTTGGTAAAGTGCTTGCCAGGCACTCTTGAGGACCCTCAGTAGAAAACCTCAGTGTGGTGGCGTGCTCCTATAAACCCAGCAATGGGGAGGCAGACACAGGCAAAACCCTATTGCTTCCTGGCCAGCCAGAAAAGGAATGAGTCACTGGTAAGAAACATCCTATTTTTAGGGAACCTGTTTTATCTATGGAGAGGTCCAACAGGGAAAGGATTCCATCTCACAAAAGCAAACACATCCTGAAGCAAAATTTGTGGTTTCTTGGAGACTCAGTTGTGTTACGTGATTTTTTTTCTGGAAACTGTCTTATGAGAGGATGTTTTTGCTGAAGAAGACAAGTGGAAGGATGTTTTGCTAAGAACAGACTCAGGAAGCAGCCTGGATAAAGGGCGTGTGATGCTTTTGCTAGAGTGGATGCTTGAGAGAACATGTGATTTTGGAAAGGATATAAATATAACCCGACAGACAGTGGATGATGCTGGGTGGTACTGGTGCACCTTACTGTTCTTTGCTGGTCATCATTCGTCATGATTTCATAGAAACACACCAAAGGCTTACAGTGGTGTTCCGGTGGTTTAATGCCTCTTTGAACTCGGACAGACTGGCAGGGCCTCTCAGCTTCTTCTGATTCATGAATGGTGTTTGCGAGTGGACTGCTGTTTACTCGTGTGAACTGACCTGCTGATATCCTGACAATGCAGATTGGATTTGCTCAAAGAACTATTTCTAAACAGGTGCACACCCTCCTTTGCCCTATTAACCTCTCCTCTCCACTACCTCTGGTGGGTGGTGGGCTGGAAGGGAGGTTAAAGCATTTAAAAACCACTATTAAAAGTAGGTTTTGAACCACTCCATGGGCAGGTGTGTTGTGATGTTTTCGGTCTTGCACTGGTGACATCTGTATTGGGATGATTCTTTGTTGTTAAGACTGTACTTAATTTACAGCAGCATTTGAACTTGCACCCTCTAGATGCCAACAGCATCTCTCTACAGTTGTGACAAAAATGTCTTTAGACATCGGCAAAGTTCCAAGTGTGTGTGGGAGTTCAAATATGCCCCTAGTTGAGGACCGCTCAGTGTATAGGTAATATAGGTGAACACCTATAGTTGTGCTTATATGGTTAAAGTAGAGTTTATGAACACTAATTATTTTATACATAAAGGAAGTACAGGAAGGCCAAGCAACTCCCTCAGCATTACACTGGTGAGCTGAGAGAGTGTGACTGTCCTCGGCGCCTGCTGTCCTTGAGGTTTGGCCAGCTCTACATACTGTAATGTCAGGTTCATACTTCTGTGTTAAAGGCTGGGGAGATGGCTCAGTCATTAAAGTCACAGCAAACATATGGACCCAAGTTTGGTTACCAAGTATCCATGTAGAAGTAGTCAATGCTGAGTTTTGGGATCAGTGAGAAACTGTCTCAGAAACTAGATGGAGAGTAACTGAGTACTGACGCTCAGCACTGACTTCTGGCCTCCACATACACATGAGCATGTACCAACACACATACAAATACATACATCATACCCATCCACCTACCCAAACAACAAGAGTCCTGAGTAAGGGGTATTCAGTGTAGTCCACTGAGACCAGTGGTGTCTAAGACCTGCACATGAATACCTCAGCGCCAAATTGGCTGAGCTCCTGTGACAACAGCACAGTGGACAGCTGGTCTAGAAAGTAGCACTGGGCAGGGCCAGCAGGTCTGCACACAGAAACTCAACTTGCTAGAGATATAGAGGCACATGTGGCTGGAGCAGGATGAGGCTTCTACATTCAGGATGAAGCCAGGATGTGGGAGGTTATGGGGGAGTGCAAACTGCAGTGGGGAAGCAATGACTGAAGTCATGATTTTTCCGTTTCCTCTCTTCTGGCTTCTAAGCATCAGATGACTTTCTCTTTCCTCCCCATGAAGCCAGCAGCTCAGTCCTACCTGGAGGATTACCTGGTGCATGTCACATGCTGCCCACTGGGTACTGTAACCATTGGCTAGTAGTAAGGCAGAATTGCCTGGTGAAATGTTTGGCATGGTGTATTACTAGTTCCTTGTCTGTATGGGTCACACAGTGGAGGTTGTGGTAGGATGGATGCAGGATGGGAGGAAATTGGAAGAGTGGGCACTGTGTGTGAGCTTTGGGTGCAGGGAAGCAGCAGCAGGTGCCAGATTCACACACTTGCTTCAGTGCAGCCACCAGAGCCTTCAGTGACACCTCAGACCTGTACTCAGCCTCCCTGGCCTTCACAGGACAAAGGTACTTGAAGAACCAGAAGGAGGAGTCTCCGGACTTTTGGGTGTAACTTTTTAATTTGCTGTGCTGAGACTGGTCCCAGGCCCCTGCAAGGGTTTCCTCCCAGACCTGCACTTCCAGCCCTTGGTTCTTTTTATGACAGTGTCTTACTATGTAGGTCAAGATAGTCTTGAATTTGTTATATAGACCAGGGGCATGTTAAAACTTGAGGTCCTCCTGTCTCAGCAACCCAAGTGTTGGGATTACAGGTGTGTGTCTCCAAGCCAAAGCTTCAATGTTTTGACGGGAACTTCTTGTGGAACTGTTTTAGACAAAATACTAGCTGGTCAAGCACCCACTCCCTGTGGTCCTGTTGTCCTCCCAGGAGGAACTCAAAGGTGAACAGGCAGCTTCTGTACCATGCTGGACTCAGAAACTTCCTGCTAAGAGAACTGCATCCCGCTTCCACCAGGCTTCCCGTGTGTTAGATCACTGCAGCTTCCTCTGACCACCCTCTAGAGTCCCTGCAGACATTAGCTATACAGAGCTCACTGGAGGACCTAGGGGCAGTGACTTACTTCCCACAAGTCATCTCACACTTAAGTGAAGTTAGCTTTAGGTCACAGTGCTGAGGATGAACCAAGCTTGTGGTTTGCGACTCTTTTCTGAAGCTCATTTTATATCCAGGCTATACCCAAGGCCGTTCTATCTTAATCCTGGGGCGTGGTTCTATAATCAGCTTTCTGAAATGTTCCCTCGGTGCTGAGAGTCAGGAGCAGAGCACTCGCCTAGAACGTGCAGCCCTGGGCTCAGTCTTCAGTGCTGAAGGGGGGAGTTATGCGCCCACCCCAGCAGACGAGTAGAAAAGATCATACTTATTTTTTCCCATCTAGAGCCCACTCACTTCCTTCTTGCTTGCTATTTTTACAGGATTACTTGCTTGCTTTGGTGTCTCTGTTCAGAATCCTTTGAGGTTGGTCTCCCTGACAGGTTGTAGCAATGCTCTGGGGAACAGTCTCAGGACTGCGAATATTCTTTCTTTGAAGCTATTTCAAAGCAGGCACAGTAGACCCAAGCTAAACACGAAACAGCTGAGTGGGTGGGTGGAAGAAGGACGCCACCGCTCCAGGTTCTTGTACAGGCCAGCGGTCTGGTATAAATGCAGTCAGTTTCCAGCCCTCGTTTACATTCAGGGTTTGCTCCTTTAGCTCTATGCTCTTCAGTTTCGGATGAGGTTGACTGCAGGAAGCCACACCTACCTTTTCTCTGGACACCACAGCTCCCAGATCACCTTGATATTTCCTACAAGAATCCCCTCTCTGCACTCTACTCTAGTAAAGTGAGTAATCGACCTACCTGCCTTTTCACCCGAAGAATGAATGCCCTATCTATCCTGCAGGCTGCAACCTCAGGGCAGGGTTCTCTGGGACCCCCCGCTGCCTCCCTTAGAGGCTGTGACAGTCTTCTATGCCATGTCCTGCAGTCTGAGGTGCTGGCTTTCTTGGGTATACACGGATGGGACCCGTCATGAGCCTGGAGGAGACTGCAGAATCTCTTCTGGCAAGTTGGCCCAGCCCATTCCTGAGGTCATTATAGCCTTCTTACCGGACTAAGGTGACACAAATTATTCCTATAGCCTTCTGTTCTGTGCTTCTGGCCATGGGTAGGATTCAGAGTTGAGGATTGGGGGTTGGGGTGGGGGGCACAAGATCTGCCTCTACATTGCCGGATAAAAGCAGGAAGAGGAACCTGAAATCTGTGCCAAGAAAATCCTAATTACCAGATGCAGAAAGCACTACTGAAGGGAACGATTAAAAACTGCAGTCTTGACTGTCTTCTAACAGCCGGTTCCAGCCAGGTTTATTGCTCAGCCCATGTTGGAATAACAGTGGACAAAAATAGAAACGGCCCAGCTTTATAAAGCCTCTGCCTTTCCTGTCCAGTCAGGGAGTCTCACTCCATGGCAAAGACCCCAAAAGTGCAGGGTCTGGGGGTGACTATGGGCTCTGACAGCAAGCTGAGTGCGGGGGCAGGAAGGTCAAGCCACTTGGCCTTGCTGAACAGCCCCAGTGGGAAACTTGGGGCTTCTGTGAGGTAGAGCTGCTGCGGTCCCAGAGAGATGTCTATTGGGGCAGTCTGGTCTAGTGCAAGCAGCCATACATGTGCCACTGATTCTGGCCCAGGAAAGCAGCCCTGGGTGGAGGCTCTTTGAGGACTCTCCTTCAGTAGCTGCAGCAGGAGGGACAGGTACATGAAGCAGGTTTCATGTCCTTTCTGGATCTTCAGGAGCCCTTAGGAATGTGTCCTTAGCTACTAGCTATGCACAGTAATGGTGGCACCTGAGATTCCCAAAGCCAACATGGCCCACAGTGATCTTGCCACTGTGTAGTCCTAGGTCTCTCGTTAGGATCTTGGCTGGGGCCCCCTGGAGCACAAGTCAGCCATAGCCATCTTGGAGGGCCTGGGGTGCGTTGTTCCTGATCCTGAGGCAGAAAAGGCTAGGTAGGAGGAGCCTCTTCTCAGTGAAGCTGGCTCAGCTCAGGCCACTGCTTTCTGGAGCCTGAGGTCACTGCTTTGCTATGTCACTCTCAACTGTCAGCTGTGCCCACCTCCAGGTCCTCCAGGCTGGGCAAACAACCCTGCTATCTTAGGGGCTGCTTGAGCTCAAACAGGCCTGTCCCGCCTTTGACGACCTTTCCCACCACAAGGCAGGCAGAAGGTGACTTCAGTTCATCATGGGATCCTATGAAAGACAGAAAGAGCGAGCTTGTGTTGGGGTCTGAGGGAGATGTGAGGGGACTGAGGGCTCAGTGCTGAGGCTGTGTGGAGGTAACACTCTTCCCTACCACTGTGGACTCAGCCTATGGCACTGTACTTAAGTTTGGAAGAGGAGCTCTCACTTTATTCCATCAGGATACAGACTTTTACTGTCTGCTGCCTCTCCACTTCTGATTCTAAGATCTCACTGCATGCAAGCGATGAGACAAGCCCATCTGCCCAGGGAGGGCCCGAGTCACTGCCCACACTCACCCATCATGGTGGCCTGTTTCAGAAACTGGAAGCTGGTTTCAAACGTCATCTGCTGCAAAGGGGAGGAGCTTGACTGGATCCCAAAGCGATTGAGTGGCTTATAAACACCCTCAAAACACATATAATCAGCAACCAGGGAGAGATGGCGAGGATCAACCGCAATGCCTGTCACAGGGGCAGAGCAGTAAGAAGGTAAGCAGGGAAACTGAGGTAGCATTGTCTGACACAAGGCAGGCTACAGCTCCCCCAACCTCCTCTGGCAGCAGTGAAAGCCCTACTTGTGGCCCAGGGACTGCCTCACTCCTTCACTGTGCTCATCATGCCCACCTAGCAGCACAGGAAGTGAGAGTCTGCTTAAGTGTCGTTTCTCCCTGGGATCTAGACCCTTGAGGGGCCAAAGTTAGCCACCATGAACTTCCCAAAGTCACCACCTTCCACACGCCCTTGTGAGGACTCTCAGTGACTATAGTCCCTGAACACTCAGCAACCATGCTTCTCTTCCACCAAAATGCAAGGCTGATTGCCTCAGTTTTCTTGTCCTGGCTGCCGGGTACTCCAACTAGGCCAGGCCTGCAGTCGTGCTCCGCTTACCGTACACAGCAAACACATCCTTAATCTCCTTCTCTATCACCCGCAGCGCAGCCTCGATGCCGTACGTATTGGCCACAGCATGGATGTCGTTGGAGTACAGGCGGCGCAGGTCCAGCACCTGCTCAAAGGAAGACGGGACTGACTTCAGTGCCCCGCTGTCAGCTCTGTCCTGCGTGCATGTCCCCCAGTATTCTCTCGAGTGTGCCAAGGGTGTGGAGGCAGCAGGGATGAGCGAGAAGGACAGCTGCTGGCAGGAGGGTTGCCACACACCAGCCAGGGCCCTAGACTATCTTGCTTTTGTGACCACTGTAAAGAGACAACTTAGGACACACTTGAAATTAAGCAAAAAAAGGTGTTTTCTGTTTTTGTCATTATTCTTGTAACAGAGGTCTGTTCATTGGGATGCACGGTTTGGGGGGTGAGGAGAGCTTCCTCAGTAGAGACCCTCAAACACCTCTCCAGGGTGCACAACAGGGCAGGAACAGGTTGGATCCCACAATTTACTTGGCCTCACTTTGCCTGAGGCTCCAAATGGGTCATAGGGGCTCTTGGTAGCTCTACCCCAGTATCTGCACAAAGACAAATCTGCAGCAGACAAAGAGACAGGCTGCCTGACTGAGTGCCTGAAACGAACCCCAAGTGACTAAGTGGCCCACACCCACATACTCAGGAGGTTCAGACTTCCGCTCCTCCCCCAGGCAAGCTCTTGGTAGATGCTCTAGAGCACTGTGGTGTGGCAGAAGTGGCACAGGATCTGGACAGCGGACTGTGAGTGAGGGCACACGGGGCCAGAACAGCCAAGCTCTTTAGTGTAGGAGAAAGTCTTATGCCCTGGGGTAAAAGCACCTCAGCGAAAAGGACTGATGAACGGTGGGATGGGAGCACGGGGCCTCCTTCAGCTTCATGCAGGGAGAGCTGGTTGAGCTGCATGCAGCCACCTTTACCAGACAGAGCAAGCAACATTCAGGGCAGGGATGCAGCGCACCATTTCTTATACTCTACTCTGAGAACTCCTCCAGGAGAAAACAAAACAACAGAGGGTTCTTAAATGATGCTGAGAGAGTCCGGCTAATGTTGAGCAGGTTTCTATATTGGAAACCTAACAAACAGGCAATGGGAGTCCTTGGGTCACAGGTGAGCGCACACTCAATTTGGGGTCCACAGTGTAGCAGGAATGATTCAGCAGGGTCCACTGCCAGTTGACCGGGAGCTCAACCCCCAGTGCCTGGTTCCCAAAAGAACATGAGGTTGGGACGAGGATTTCTCCCAGACCTGCAACCAGCCTGCAGGGGTCACGTACCTCGGAGTACTTGAACAGCTCGGGGAGGTTGATTCCCTCCGTGTTCAGGACAAACTCCTTCTCATTCTTACTGTTGATCGTTTCGTTCAGGAGACACCGAGTGATGCCCTTAGTCGTATAGACAATGGCATTGTGGGCCAAGGATACAACCAAGGAGCTCATGTCAAAATTAATCTTCATCAATGGGAGCTTCACTGTCACCTACGGGAGAAAGAGAGCTGGGCCAAGGAAGACGACAGCCCCCAAGCCCCCAGCTCCATGAACAGGGCTTGGACCTGTAGGTCCACTTCAAGTAGCCTTCAAAGCCCACTTCAACGCCCACTGGTTTGGGAGATGGGTCATACTGCAAAAGTGGGCAGGACACTGGGTGGTTTAAATGACCCACATTCAAGGTGGAAACAGTTGAGCGATGTCAAGCCCACTTCACTGCCTGTCCTCCCTCAGTGGCCACAACACAGTGCTTGCTGCTTTAGGCGTTAGGTCCCACCAGCAAGTTTTGTTATCTAAGCTTGGGAACCATGGAGTTTGATTAAGAGAGGATAAGGAGCATGTCTATGCCAATTATCAAAGCATTGAACCACCCAGGCCTCAAAAGAACCATGAAATTCCCAGGATGGGGTACAGGGGGCATTTTGGAGCAAGCTGAAATGATGTGTTACTGTCTCCTGGCAGGAGGAAAGGAAGCCTCCATGCCTGTGATGTTTGTGATTTGGGAGGTCTTATCTGCTAGGCCCGCAGCTGAGACTCACATACGCACTATTGCTAAGCACTAGGGGTTGGGAAGTGCAATGGGTAAGGCTGTGTTAAGAGCACAGGGTCACCAGTCATTAAGAGATTCTTCCAGGGGTGCTAGAGAAATGTGGTTAATAATACTGGCCGCTCTTCTAGAGGACCTGGGTTTGATTCCTAGTACCCACATGGCGGCTTACAACCGTCTGCAACTCCATTTCCAGGGAGTGCTCTTTTCTGGCCTTCAAGGGAACTGCACATATGGTGTGTGGCCATACTCCCAGGCAGAACACCCAGACAAAATATTAAAAAAACAAGACAGAGAGGTTCGTCAGGGGATATTCATGCAGGAAGAGCAGCTTGTGGGTTAAGCTTGAGGGTGAGGCTAGCCATAAGCCCCTGGCCCAGCTGTATAGACACTGACCTGGCACCACAGGCTCTCCTCTGTGTCATACTGGTAGTCCTCAATGAACGAATGGGACTCCCGTACAGCCTGGATTCGGCGTTCCATGGCCTCAGCTCCCTGAGGCCTGGAATGGCGGCGGGGAGGGTTCTGGGATGATTCCTCCTCAAGGCCTGAACCTTCTTCCTCATCTGGCTCATGGGTCTGGTGGGCACCTTCACCTTTGATGTTCTCCTCTTCTTGTACATCCTCTTCCTCTTCCTCCTCCCCTTCTTCCTCACTCTCATAGTCAACCTGACAGGTGAGATGCAGGCAGTCAGAGCAGGTCCCGGTCACCTGGATGCCACCTATGGAACAGTCCTAGGCGCTGCTGGCCTGTACTACTGGCTTCTCTGCTCTGATCTGGCCACCCTCCTCCTCCTACCCACCTTCCTCCGCCTTTCCTGAGTCAGCAGCCACGTGGTCCTGATGTCCCCTAAGAGGCAGCTCAATTGCCACACAGCTTCTTCTCTGGCTCACCCACCCACCCGAGAATCCTCCCAGCCTCTCTGGTCTTTTGACACTAGGGAACAGTTTGGGGACAGTGAGAGAGATCACATTCTCACTGTACACACAGCAGACACTAACTTCTTGTCAGTCTTCTCTGGGTCTTTGAGTCTGACCCTCATATCCAGGGTTAGCCAGAGCCTAAGTCCAGTCCTGTCTGTTTAATCAAGATGGACAGGTCTTCCCTCAGGTTTCTGGTGGGTTCCAAGTGTGACAGAGTGGCACGGTCAGGGGGAAGTCTTTACGTGAGTACAGCCCTGCACCCGCCAGCACCCTCACCTCTTCTTCTTGCTTCTCCTTGCGTTTGGTGTCAGAAGCATCTGCATCCCCCTCCTCAGCTTCAGCATCCACAATGTTCCCCTCCTCTTCCTCATCCCTTTCCTCCTCTCTCTGTGGTTTGAGGTCAAGGAGAAAAATGATTATTAATTCTACTAATACTCAGTACTCAATGAATCTGTCTGCCCATCCGACGGCCTGTAACTTAATGATGTAGCCACCTTCCCACTGTCCGTCAGCTGTCCCACCCACTCAGTCCATCTCGTCTGCTCAGCTAGCCCGGGGTGTGCGAACCTCTTTCCCTTTAACTTTACTTTACATGCCCCACTTGTGCCGTCTTTCCCTCTAGGTACCATACAGAGCAGTGGGTTTGCTGTGGCATCTGTCACTCTGAGTACACTTCATCTAGCTGCCTGTCTGCCCTCCTCGCTCGTTCCTTAGCTCCATGGTAACCACAGTCCCTCCTTCTGTGTTCATGCCACATGCACATCATTACCCTCTCTGTACACTGTAATATGTTGGTTAAAGGGGTTAGTGATACACTTTAATGGTAGAGGGATCCCACAGTCATTATGTGACATAAATATTGCTCCAACATTGTGGGTGGGGACAAGGAGAAAGTCGTCTTTTCCCTGTCTGGCCTTGGTTCCTAGTTTCTTTCTGGCGAAGTGAAGATGGACCAACAGTTAAATACAGTTGAATTATGCTTGAGTTACTGAAATGGCAAAGCCACAGGACAAGAGGAACCTAGGACTTTCTCTGATCTAGGCTCAGAGAGAGGTGACAAAGAGCCAGGCAGGGCATTCCCAGTGCATGTGACAAGCCACCTGAGCAGGCTCACTGCATCAGCACAGGTCTCTGCTTACAGTCCTAGAGTGTTCTGGTCCCTACTTAGGGACTTCCTACACTGCTCCTTATCTAGCCCACCTCTTCCTCTCCTGCTTTTCTACCAATACTTTTTCCTTCCCTTTTTTCACTGAGGCTCAACTTTTCTGCTTCAAATCACTTTAGACAGTGCCTTGGTGCTTTGGGGGAAACTAAATACAGAGAAAACTGAAAGGAGAAAGAGAACTTTCAAAGGCTCAGTTCACCACCTTTAGGGTGTAAACTTCTTACAGAGACAGATGTCTGTAGGTCTGATCCAGAGCTGAGCAAACCATATTGCTGGCAGTCTTGCTGGCCTGACCCATCATGCCTGGAAGTAGTAAGTGTAGCTTACTGGGCAAGAGCAGCAGATAAATGCTGAGGAGAGATGAGCTAGCACCACGAAGACTCTTGCAGAACGCTAAGAATTGTCACAAAACCTCCCCCAGAGAAGCTCCTATGGGAGCCCTCCAGGTCTCTCAGTCTTAAGGTCAGTCCTGTGCACCTCACAGGAGTCCCTGGCATTTGCTTACCCGATTCCTCCCCGAGTCCTCAGTGTCATCGAGGTCCTTCTGTGTAGCTCTCCTGGTATTCACACTTCTGAAGGCTGATGCTTTGCTATTCTTCTTTTTGATAGCTTCCATTAGTAGCTTAAAGAATCTGTAAGAAAAGAAAGTCATCCAGCCCCATCGGGTTAAGTGTGTCGGGCCCTTTGGACGTTCAAGGATTTGCATGGGAGCCATCACAAGGGACTGAGGCCAGTCTCTCCTATCCACCTCTACCTTCCCCACCTTTCTGAATCTGTCAGAAAGAACACCAGTCCCATACTCCAGCCTGTCTCATCTGGATACACTCTGTCACTCCTAAACTAATGTGCCTCTGACTGTGACTGACAGCTTCCT
The DNA here is from genome assembly GCF_021556685.1 of Rattus norvegicus. Taxonomy (NCBI): domain Eukaryota; kingdom Metazoa; phylum Chordata; class Mammalia; order Rodentia; family Muridae; genus Rattus; species Rattus norvegicus. The sequence continues at coordinate 105,164,603 of NC_141537.1, read as the reverse complement.
GAACTTTTTAGCTTGTCTGGAGAGTGGGTTTTGGTGTGTAAGGTGCATGTGCGTGTCAGCCACCATGCACTTTCCTTAAGGCTTGGTAGAGCTTGTATTTGGTAAAGCACCGATATTGGCACTTGTCATCCAATCAGAACAGCAGAACCAACATAAGAGATGGGAACACAGCCTGGAACAGCCTACCCACTCCCAGACATCTTCAGTATCTCAAGAAAGTAGGTCTGGCTGGGTCAGAGGAATCTACACCTTTGTATATGGGAGCCCCAACAACTGCATGAACAAGAGAAGACATCAGAGTGCACTGGGACTTCAAAGGGCAACGCAGCAGACTTTGTGGCGATGGTCACACCAATGGGTTAGAATCAAATCTATCTGAAGAACTCATGGGTCCCTTGGATTTCGGCCTGCCCCATTCCCTATCTTTCTTTCTTTCTTTCTTTCTTTCTTTCTTTCTTTCTTTCTTTCTTTTCTTTTTTTCGGAACTGGGGACCGAACCCAGGGCCTTCTACCTCTGAGCTAAATCCCCAGCCCCCCGACTTTATTTTTTAAATAACCTCTCACTCCTTTGTTAGGCACCTGGAGCATCCCAAAGTGGACTGCATTAACTATCAAAGTCTTAGGTCTCACCCAAGCCCTGTGTTCATCCATCCTCTGTTCTGAGTTCTACCCTATGCCTAACCCACGCTAGTCCTATAGGCAAGAGACTGAAAAAAGATAGGCTTCTAGCCCCCAAAGAAGCATGGAGTCTTCCATTGGAAAAGCAGCAGATCAAATGTTTAAAGACTGTCATCCTTCCTCTGTTTTTGTTTTTAGAAGATGTACCTATTTTATGTGTTGAATGTCTGCCTGTATGCATGTATGTGAACTCATGGGGTTCAGAAGAGAGTGCCAAATTCCCTGATGTGGACTTACAGATGGTTGTAAGCTACCATGTATGTGCTGGGAAGCAAACTGCTGCAAGGGGGCTCTTAGGCTGTGTGCCAACTCTCCAGCCATTTTTAAAAAAATACTTTTTAAAGCGTGTACAGTTTATTTGAGACCCACTAATACAGAGACAAGCTTGCTCACAAAGGAATAGGGGCAGGAGAATCAGAAGAGGGGAGGCAGGGCAGGACTTTGGGAAGATACAGCTCAGGTGAAAAGAGCAGACATGGAGAAGGGTGAGAGCCTCTGTGTATGTTTATAAGGGATCACTTACCAAGGGCACATCAGAGGAGATGGAATAGGGCGGACAGGGTGCTTCCTCCCCAGAGACTGGGGTTAGCACTTTGTCATCGGGTACCTCACCCTCTCTTAATTTGGACACTTGAGCTCTGAGGCTCCTTGCCCACCACTTACAATGGTCCATCTGTTGCTACCATCAGGGATCCTCTGGGCATCTGCACTCTCAGCAGTATTCCCAGTCATACCGCCATCCCCGAGGCTAGGCTGAGGCGCAATGTTTACGCCTCTAAACACCCCCTCTACCCTGCCTGCATCTTTTAGCGTCCAGAACTAAGGAGAACGTGGGTGAAGGTGGAGCAGCAGGATGCTGAGAATGGCAGGCTGCAGGGTGCTCTCCTTTGATTGTGCCAAGAGCAAGGGGAGTAATGGTCCTCAGAGAATGTCCTCTGAAGGCCGGGCTACCTGGCAGTGCGGCGAATGAAAAGGAATGGGAGAAGCATGTGGCAGAGGAACCACCCATCCCACATAATACCTATGCACTGGGACAGGACCCTTCAATGTTTCCAGAAGTCAGCATCCCCAGCGCCTGCTGCTTCAAGAGTGCTCAGTTGCTCTGACTGCAGAGGGGAGGTTAAGTTCATGGCTGGACAGGGGCCAGAAGCTACAGTCCTTGATTCTTAGCTCACTGCTCTTTCCACTTCAGCACTCTGGCCTAGTCTTCCAGGTTAGCCACACAAATATTCAAAGTGGTGGATGCCAGCAGAGACATCTGAGACCATTTGTGTTTATGTGTCTCCATCCAAGGAACACCTCGGTTTCTGTTTCCTTTTCCTTCCATTATTTATTAAAAAACAAAAACAAAAATAAAAAACAAAAAAAGGAAACAAAACGAAAACCCTCATGACCTCACAGATGAGGAGGGGAGAGGAAAAGGAAAGGGGGTAGCAGAGATGGGAGAAAGGGTGGCTCTCGTGCCCCCTTCCATTTCCTGTGAGCGCTAAGGCCTTAATGCAGTTGAGTCACTCAGGGCCTGGGCTGACAGAGAACTCTAAACCACAGCCCACAGCACAGGCTGCTCTTACTTTGTCTTTGCCTGAGACCTTGGAGGCCTGCTATGGACTCACTAAGACTACTGCGGCCCACAGTGACTGCACACGCCCTGTTTATCACAGCTTTCCAAGTGTATAAGCAAAGGACACCTAGGAGCTGAAAAAGCACTACACTGCTGGAACAATCCAGAGTTGTCACTTGTAAGAAGAAATAAACAAAAAAGTGGTCTAGGGGCTGGTAAGATGGCTCAGTGGTTAAGAGGCCTTACTACTCTTTAAAGACCTGAGTTTGGTTCCCACAACCTATGTTGGGTTCACAACTGCCTACAACTCCAGCACCAGGGAGCTCTGACATCTCTGGCCTCTATGGACATCTGCATACAGCACACACATACCCATACACAGATACACACAATTATAATAATACATATAAACCTTTTTTTTTTTAAAAAAGCAACTTACTATTTTACTTCCACAAGGTAGACAGAACTCTACCCTCATGGTGTCCTTCCTGCTTGGCAGCTAAAGCTTCCATGGTGAAGAGAAAGGGGGCAAACTATCAACTCTGCCTCCTCTCAATCACCCTCAAGAGGCCCTGTGGGCTCTGAGTCCCACTTCTCAGAAGAGAACTTCCAGGCCAGCACAAACACCCGCTGTACGTGGGAGCCTGCTCTTCTGTTAATTAACAAGCTGGCAGGCTGGAGCCTGTTCTGTGCTCCTGTCACTTTGCCCAGTGTCCCAGAGCACATGAAGGAACAAAACATGTGCTGGGAATAAATACACGGAGGCAGCAATATAAGCGCGGCCAGCCACTGTAGCCATCTTTGCCACCGCGGCCACCACAGCCACCACAGCCACCACAGCCACCGCAGCACAGGCATGATGGCTGAAGCAGGAGAACTCCTTGTCTCTGCCCTGACACTGGTTCTCGGATCTGTGTGTAAGCATGCCAGTGTGCATACAGCGCTCAGAGAACAGACAACTTTGAGCCAGTGCTCTCTTTCCACTATATAAGGTCCTAGGGATCTAATGCCAGGCTTGGTGACATGCACCTTTACACACTGAGCCACCTCACTGTTCTGGTTCTCTACAAGTTAGCAGCTCTGGAAGACCTGGGATTGTCTACATAAAAGGCAGTGGTTAGGGTTGGGGATTTAGCTCAGCGGTAGAGTGCTTGCCTAGCGAGCACAAGGCCCTGGGTTCGGTCCCCAGCTCCGAAAAAAAGAAAAAAAAAAAAAAAAAAAAAAAAAAGGCAGTGGTCAGGGGCATATGGCCAAAGCCTGCCGATGATGGTATCTCTCTTGCTTAAACACAGTAAACATGTATTTACCAGTTGCTAATACTTGAATGCTAGGAGACTGGCTTTCTCTCCATTCTGCTCACCCAAAGCAAAAGCATGTGAAAGGCAAGCCTTTCTTTTTTGAAATTGTTAGATACCAGTGCCCTGGTCCATATGCTTGCGCATGAGAGCCAACCCCCAAAGCAGGTCCCACACTCTGCCAGTGTCCTCCCACTCTGCTTCACCTCCATGGGCAAATCAATAAGTGAAGCTTCCCACTCTTCTGATCTTGTACCCTCACCATTATGTCCTATGCTTTCAAATGTCCATCAGAAACCTGAACCTGAGAGAAAAAGGAATTTCATTCTCCCAGGTAGACAATAGAAACCAGAATTCCTACAGTGAGTATCCATTTACAGAAGTGGTGTGGAAACAACTTGCCACTGACTCCCTATCAGCCGACAAGAAGTGAATGAGGAACCACATGACAGGCTGAAATCACACCACACCCCACATTATGCCATGTGCTGGCCACACTTGCAGGACAGACTGGGGTGAGGGGTCCACATTAGATGGCAGGGCCTACTGTCCTCTGAAACACTGCCTTTGTGAGTGCTCCATGAGTCAAAGTCAAAGACAAACACAGCCGAGTCCTGACCTGGTTTCCATGAAGTGCAAGATGTCCTCGGGTCTCAGGCACTTCTCCTGCTGGTAATATGCATGTGGCAGGAACTGAAACCGGAGCTCATACACCCGGAATTTATTCTGTTTCTCTCCCATACAGAAGGACTCCTGGATGTCAACTTTCTGCAATACCTAGAACCAGATGAACACAGAATCTGACCTGTCTGGGCCCCAGATGATGTGAATGTGTCCCACAACTGGATCGCAAGATACCAAAAGTCTGAAGGGCCCACAGCCCTGAACTCCAGAGAAACCCTAGTAAGCTCTGCCCACATGAATCCCTGGGGTATGAGCAAGTCAACAGCCCTGCAGTTTGTGAAGTCAACCCAGGATGCATTCTTACCACATTCTCCAGGCAAATGTTATGGAACTAACAATTATCTTAAAAGCTTCTTACTCTAACCCTGGCTGGCACCTGGCAGAGACAGTGTCTGTCTCGTGGTGGGAGTCGGGAACTAAGATGTCAGTAGGCTGCTCTGTTGCGGTAGGAGGAGGCAGATCAGGTCTCCACCTAACAGGCAATCAAGTGTGAGACAGTTACCTCCCCCAGGCACACCCTGGTGAGCTGCTTCTTCAGACTCTTCACTCTCCTCAGTGCTTTCTTGGTGTTGAACACAGGCACGCTCATCATGGGTGTTTTGATGTTGGCACTGGCCACCATGAGAATCTCCCTCAATCTGACAAGGAACAGGGACAAGTCTGATCAGAGGTAACCAGGTTTCTTGTTCACCTGAAACTTCATAAAGACGGCAGTGTTTGGGATGTGACAGGAGTGTGTCCTATCAGTCACAGCTCTGGTCCTGCCAGGTTCCTCCCCATTCGCTGTAGACAGCAGGCACTTACAGACAGCTTACCAAATGAGAGACGGAGGAAAGACTAACCTAGAAGCCTTCATCACTCTTACTGAGCCCTGCCACCCTAACAGCAGCCTAGTGGGCTCAGCCTCTGCAGTCATGGGAGAACCCTCACGATGAGAAGCTGAGGAAGCTACCCAGCATCAATCTGCCAGAGAGTGGAATGTGCAGGGAGTGAATGGCAGCAGCGTGGGTCCTTGTTTTCCTCTTCCCCAGCAGTCACCGCACTGCAGTATAGAGATTTGTAGCTAAGGACCACGGCCTCAAGAATGACACTTCTGGAGTTGGGCAACCAGGTGGCACTGTGTTGGAATGAACCATGCTCTTGTGCGTGAGGTCTCACAGGCATCTCAGGTAATCTGATGAAGGGAGTGGCAGAGGGGTACATAGAAACCCTGGAAGATCTAGCCACAGAAATCACTCAGGCTCCAAATAGGCTTGAGAATTCCAACTGAGCATCTCAGACTTAACCTCGCGCCCACCAGCCCCGCTCCTTGTCCCTCTCATAAAGTGACTCCTTTCCCAGGAGCATGAGAGCAGATCGCACAGCTGCAGCGTGTCTCTGTGTCCCCATACCTTGGAATGCCCAGGGTGACGTTCATCTCGCCTCTGCCTGCAAAGTGGAAGGTGTTCAGTGTCATCTGTGTGGAGGGCTCTCCGATGCTCTGGGCGGCCAGGAGGCCAACAGCCTCGCCTGGGTCACACAGTGAGCGCTGCCACTTGAGCTGCAGTAAGGTTCTCAGCCTGGAGACATGGGGGACGAGAGCAGGAGCAAGTATTACACTACTCAGCACACCGGAGACCAGGAGCACGAGGCCTAGGTGGCTCCTCGTTTGAACAGTTCAGGTTTGCTACAAGAACATCATGTGCCCTTACTAGGCCAATGACAAAGGTCCCTGAGCAGTGCTTATTTTGGAACTATTCACAACCCCTCCCCCACTAGCAAGAGAAGTTTGGCTTACACTTCCGCTCTGGAAATAGGTTCAGGTTTACCAAAGCAGTCAGAGATAGGGGCAGCAAGTGCATGTGTAAATCACATCCGCATTATGCAGAGTCGGTACTGCATAATTCTATAATGTACTAACCAGCCCTCCCAGATGGCTGGTCCACTAGCAACAACCATTATCTTACGTGGAAGGGGCTCGCTCAACAAACTGGTGTGTATGAACGACTGAGTGCATGTGAGGGCAGCACCCACGCGGAGTAAGCCAGAGAAGTACATGGCTATATATGTTCTTCTACATGCTTCTGAAGGCCCTTCTGGAGTGGATTGGAGGCTCACACACTATGTCACAGATCAATGTCCTCACCTGTCAAGAGAAAGCTCTGATCTGTTGTGACTCTTCTCTGCTTGAGCTGCCCACTCCTGACTGTAGTCATCAATCTTTTTTTCAAATGTTTCAGACACAGATGCGAAGTGGATGTCTGGGCGCCACACAGAAAGGCTAGGGTCGGGACACGGGGCAGCCCTCTTCTGGTATTTCCGTCGGCTCTGCTCATCTAATTCATGCCACATCTGTAACATCTAAACACACAGCAAGCCATGTCTTAGCTAGATGGGGAGGCGCCAGACAGGCTTCTCCAAGTCCAGGCACAAGAAGACTCAAAGGATTGGCTCTGGAGAGCAGGGGAAGCGCAGGGCAGGAACCTGGCTGTGGTGATGTAAGAACCAGCTCAACACTTAAAACAGGGAGCAGAGTCTGTCCCATGGCCTGCCGCTGACCAGGATGCTTTAGACAATTCATCTTGGCCTGTCCAAAGCACAGTACGGGCACGGCACCACTACTTACTGTCTAATTAAGATTCCTCTGCAGCCAACTGGCAGTGTTCGTGACTGTGGTATCATAAGAGGCTAAGGCTGTCCCAAGCAACCATCACACTCAAGAGTGAGGTGACTACTAAATGCTAGTTAGCACTTCTCTCCCAAACCCAGGCCGTCCAGGTCTCTGTTCACGGATGCCCTCTCCACCTCTAGTGACTGGTCTCCCTGATCTTTCATGCCCATCAAAGCCCTAGTAATTCCTTCAAGCCCTCCTCCTAATACATGCAATGAGTCTCTTAGTCTAGTCTCACATGGCTACCCCTGGCATCTGGACTGATATCACTCTATTAGGGAGCAACCTCTTGTCCTTCCTCCATCAGAGGCCTGAACATGCTATGCCTGTGCACACAGCTTTCCCACGTTACCTGCTGGGTCTCTGGGCTGCGCCCATTCTGGGTCTTGCCCTCTAGGTTCAAGGCTTTCACAGCTGCCTGAATCTTCTGGGAAAAACTCAGGAAGGCGCCTTTTCTCAGCAGGGCACTGGAATGCCTGTGGTGCCATTTTTTAATGGCTCTGAAGTGGCGGAGCACTTTCTGGGGATCTGCTCTAGACAAAACTTCATGAAGATGCTTGGATTTCATTATCACCTAAGTAAACAAACCACACAGGCAAGATGACAACACTGCATGACTTCATGTGACCCAAGGTGCCTAAGAATAGTCCTCAGATCACATCCCAGAAGGAACAAACACCTCGTGAATAAAGCCTTCACCATTAGGAGAGAGATCAGCTCACTAAGGGCAGCCCCCTGGAAGAATTAAAGATGGCCAGGGGATTGGGTGGGACAGGTGCCAGTAAGGCGAGGTCCCAGGCAGGAGTGAGGTCCTTAGTTCTGCCATCAGAACTAAGTCCTGGACAGCTTATGATGGCTTCACTTTCCCAAGCTGAAAACAGGGTGACTATTCAGTCCACGGCAATGGCCATTACTTGGCATTGAGAAATATACAAGTTCCAGACGTGTAAGGTGGGCCTGTATTCAAACCCTTTCCCCACTTCCACCAGTTGGCTATCATAGTGTCAGCATTTAGTTACTTTAGATAAACTGGGCACAGGGCTGCTACAGCCCTTGACAGCACCAAGGAGGAACTGAGACTTGCTGTGTGTTCAGGTCCAGCACCCCCACCCCCAAAGGCAGCTACTATTCCAGAAATAACTCAGTGTTGCCATGACCTTGTGTGGTCAGTTTAAGGAGGAGCTCTGAAAATATCAAATGCTTTAGGACACTGGTTGAGGCAAAATTTGTGGCTTTTCTCAATGGTCACATGGATGGAGTGGCAGGGCTCCAGTTGTCACCCACAGGCACTAAGGGTCTGACATTACCTCATAATTGCTGGCCAGAAAGGGGAACTGCTTGGGTTGTAGGAACTGTGTCTTGGGGATGTCCAGGCCATCCTCCCCATACAGGAACTGTACCACACTGCCATCACTGTCACGGACCGTGAGATCGTACTGGATGACCAGACCCTCCAGGTGCTTGATGATACACCTGTAAGGAAACTCCCTGCTTAGTGCCCATGGTAAACACCTCCCAGGGTGGCCTTGAGGGGAAGGAAGGGGACCATGGTTCCAGGAAAAACTCTAGGATGGACCACGTCCAGTGCTCCAGGCCCTGGGACCTAACATCCAGAGGCTACATTTCCTGCCAGTTTTCCAGGAAGAGAGCTCCTCCGTGATCTGGTTGCCACACTCCCAAGGCCAGGTTCCCATTTAGTTCAGCTGATATGGTTGCTCCCCACCCCTTTACTCTGCTATATCTCAGAGCTCTAAGGGGCAGACCAGCATCCTTAGAATCGCAGGCAGGCAAAGAGGGGACACGAAGGAAGAATTCGTAAACTGTCAGTGTAGAGACTGCCAAGCAAAGGGGCTGCACCAGGAACTAAATGCTGGCATGACGCCCCTATCTGAAGACCTTTGTCTTCAGTCCTCCGGCAGCTGGCTCCTTCACCTGTTCTTGCTTTCCATCTTGGTCACAACTCAGTGTCTTTTGCAGTTTCCTAAGACCCTGTTTTCTGTCCCCCAGCATCCAACCCAAGCTGGAAGACCAGGGTTCTTTTTAGCCACTGCTTTCATGATGTCTGACTCAGAGCCTAGCCAGCTAGTGCCAAAAACACCAGCTCCCCTTCCACCACACATGGTGAAGATGATGTCAGGCTTTGGCCCGCTGCTGTTTTTAGAGGGCTTAACAGCTGTCCCTGGTGCCCATGTCCCCAGACTGCTTCTCTGAGCTTCAGGTCTCTAATGGTCCACTGACACACATGGCCTTAGAACCTCCTCCTATCAAACCACAGATAGCCATACCCCCCTCTGCTACAGTATTATTTCTGCTTATTATTTCAACTGTGCTGTGCTGCCTCAGGCCTGAAAACTTGAGTGAGCAATTCTGTGCCTTCTCCACTTCCCTATTGAAGCCTGTGCTGTGCCTCCTCAAGCCTGAGCCTTCATGAGCTCCCATGACAGATGAATCTGTGAGGGATGGAGGGAACTTTGCCCCAGTGGCTGCTGCTCTTCTGGTCAGCCAGAGACCCCAACACCCTCCTAGTCATTCTTCTTTTTATGCATTCCCACACTTGGATTCTACCGTGCAGAGCTCACCAATCATGTGCTTCCTAGCTTTTCTTATGCTACACTTGTATTCTTCAACAACTTAGGGGGAATGGAGGTCTAACCTCTGCTCACACAAAGGTCAGGTAACTGGGTTGACCCTGGGTTGACCTTACTTCCCTGACCTTACTTGAACCCTGCGAGCTCCATGGATGGGCTTCTTACCAACAGATCACTCGGGAGTGTCGCCAACTCTTACCCTCCATACTCTTAACACCATGGAGTCAAGAAGGAAGAGACCTGAACATGCTATTCATACAGGGTTGGCAAATCTGAGCTCAGAAATGTCAAAGCAGTAAGGGGTGGGCAAAGCTTCGAGGGGACGTTGGAAGAGCTAGGCTCCTGTCACCCTGCCCACAGCGCTCAGCGCCGCAGCTGGAGAGGCCTGGGTTTGCATCTGTTTCCTCTCCCCACTGGCATACATTTTTTGAGCTCGGATCCTTCCATCTACCCAATGAGGCTAGGTACAAGACTGTCTCTTTTCCTATTAGAGAGGAAAGAATAGGCCTTGTCTGATGACCTCCCAGGAGACATGGGTACCTGTTAGTAGGGTGCTCTGTACTTATCCCAGGTTGCTGAGCCTTTCGGACAAAGAACAAATTCACCGCTGCAAACCAGGCATGTCCAACCTTTGTTTGGATATTGTTCGTTATATTGTCATCTACAAAGTTCACCCCTGAGAACTGTGTAACTGAACTATATATATGCAAAAAGAATCCCATAATCTTTGATGTGGGATTACAATTTTGTGTTGGGTTGTGTTCAGATATTTTGAGGCAAAGGCAGCTCACAGGTAAGGCATACCTAGAAGACCTATAGAACACAGGGCCTACTGTATAAACTTTTGAAGGAATGCTCTACCAGTAATGTAGAGATACTCTGTGCTACTTTCTGTCTCAGGCCACACATGGAGACATTTAAAGAGATTACATCATCTAAAGGATGCACACGACAGGTGCTGGGACACTGACCCAACTATCAGAGGGCTACCGGCACTTTTATTTGTTTTTTACCTTTGGAGATAGCCAGAACGGCTGGTCTTGACAGCAGTATCCACCAGGCCTTCTCGCCCCGCCATGCAGTGGAAGAAGAACTCCTATGGGGAAGGTGGGAGCCAAGTCTCAGATGTGGCAGTGAGTACCATGCATTTCCTAGAGGGTCGCTCAGGGCCACCCTATGCAATCTTCCATGCAGATTGTTCATTTCCTAGATCCTAGAAGCCTGGCTTTCATAACTCAATAGCTCCTAAAGACTTGCGGTCCCTTGGGATTGTGCTCTTCCTGCCTGAGGTAGAGGGACACGTGGATCAAAAGCAACAGGAGCCAGAAGCCCTAAATGCACTCACTCATGCATCCTTAGGGCACCATATGCCTCACTGCCAGTGAGAAGCAATGCTGTGGTTCACCACCGTCCCGCAAATCCCAGGCCTGGATTCTGCAGTTCAAGTGTTTCCTAACCTCTTTGTTTGGTTTTGAGACAAAGTCTTCATGTGTGGTCTAAGCTGGCCTTGAATTCGCGATCCTCTTGCCTCAGGCTCCTGACTAACTGGCATTACAGCCGTGAGCTATGCCCAGCTCAATGGTTTTTTGATACACTAAAAGATGCAAATCAGAATTTGAAATATTCTACATCAACCCACTGGTACCTCTTGCCTTTAGGCTGTGGGTGATTCTGGAAATGCTTGTGTGGGGCCAATGGTGGGGTCTCCAGAGCAGTCAGCAGCCTTACAGAAGTTCCCTCCAGACCTAGCATCCTCTCACAACACCATGTGCAACATGGTGCACTACCCCACGAAACCGAGCTACTGACATCCAAAAGGTAATTCCCTTCCGGGAAAACTGTGTTTGCTGAAGCACAACTATATACCTGCTACAAATGTCCCACTATTATGGAGTGAGAGGAGAGAACAAAAACGGGGACTTCATGAAATCAATCTCTACCACACTCCTTTTGGTGATATAAGCATCTTGGTGATACTCCTCCCCCTTCTGGCTGCTTCTGAAGCAGATAAGAACTGGCTTAGAGAGCCTCCATTACAGAAAGGGTGAGGCCAGGATCTATCTTGTCTTTTCATGTTTTTGCATGAGGACTTGCTATGTAGCTTTGGCTGGACTGTAACATGACAACTCCCCCTTGAGCAAGTACTAGGATAACAGCATGAGCCAACACAATGGGCTCCATGTTTTCATTTTACCACTACATACAATCACATGTCTACTGTATGTCAGCACATTGCTGGCTCGAGTGTCACAATGGGGATCAGCATGTGGTCTGGCTGGCCTTTAACCTTTACCACATGGTTGTACCATGTTCTTGTGCTGTTACTAATGAGCCCGTAAGTCACCACTACTAGGCACAGAACTGAGGAGAAATGCCAAAAATACACCTACAGGTGGCCTGATACCGGTAAGGAACCTTCCAGTGACAAAGCCACCAGCCCTTGGGGTGAACTCGTAAGGCTCAAAGCAGGGCAGTGACTTGCCAGACGCCATCAGTGGGGGTCTCCGACCTTCCAACTCAATTTGGCCCAGCAGGCAAGAGATCTGGGGAAACAAAGCACAAATGACACACAAGGTTTCTGAGTGCTAAGCAATGCTTTGTCCAAACAGGACTTCCAGCTTCCCTTAAGAAGGACATTTAGAAAACTAACCTAGATGCTTACACTACCCAAAGAAGATCATCCCAAGAAAAACTTGGCTCTGACTTTTCCCCCTCCCACTCGAGAACAAGCAATGCCTAGAAAAGAAACCTTGAAGTTTGTCCCGCTGGGTTTTTGGGGTTTTTTTGTTTTTGTTTTGTTTTTTTTTTTTTGATAACTTTACATAAGCTAGAATTATCTGGGAAGAGGAACCTCAATTGAGATAATGTAGGCCTGTAGTATATTTTCTTTGTTAATGATTAATGAGGGTGGGCCAGCTCACTGGGGGCAGTGCCACCCCCTAGGCAGATGTCCTGAGTTGTGTAAGGCCGGCTGAGCAAGCCACCAGGGCAAGTTAGTAGGCAATGTTCCTCCATGGCTTCTGCTCCAGGTCCTGCCTTGAATTTCTGACCTGAATTTCCTTAGTCAAGGAGTTATAAGATGAAATAAATTCCTCCCCAAGCTGCTTTTGCTCACCATGTTTATCACAACAGTAAAAACTTTAAGAAAAGGTTCTAGTGGGGATATGGAGTCCAGAGGGGAAAATAATCCCAGATCAGAGAGAAGTCAACCCACTACCCACTGAGCCTCTCAAGCCCACATTGTCTTGGTGCTCATCTAAGATGGTGCATGGCCCTAAGAGCCTCTCCAGGACTGAAAACAAAAAAAAAACAAACAAAAAAAAAAAAACCCACATCAAACAGACACTAAGATCTGTGAAAATGTCTCCATAGCACCAAGGAACTCTGGGAAAATAATGAGACTCAAGAGGTAAAACAATGCTTACAATGTAAATGGAAAAAGTAGATCATGCAACACTGTGAGAGTCTGTGTGGTGTGTGGGTGTGATTCGTGTGTGTACTTGTGAAGGCCATGGTTGACACTGGGTGTTTCCTCAAGCTCTCTTCACCTTTATGGTTTCAAACAGGGTCTTTCACTGAACCCAAACCTCATCAATTTGGTTAGCATGGCTGACCAATGACCTCTGGGGACCTGCCTCCCCAACCCATACATAAGAAGGGGACCACATGAACTGCCATGCCCAGCTTTTTGCGAGGATTCTGGAGCCCTGAAGTCAGGTCCTTGGTCTTGTGAAGCAAATACTTCAGTGACTGAGGCACTCCTCCTCTCAACATCAAGATTCACACTGAAATCTACATACACGGATGATGTGCAGATATAACATGCAGACCAACACCGGGTGTTATAACACACCTCAGGTGGTACATAACCTACCCGTACATTTCTATCAGCTCTGTCTAAGTCCTGATCGTGGTCCGCACCTGCACTGACTACGATGTGCGTCAGGGCTTTTTAGTCTTTTGAGATATTTTACATGGATTGAAGATGGTTTAAAGGCAGGAATGAACCTGAAAGCTGACTCCTGACAGCAGCCCACCTCTCTGGCACACTGGATAAGCTACTTTTGTTCATACTTGCATCGTGTTCACGGTTGACCCTTTGGCTCCCGACTGCACCATCATCTGCAGGTTGTTTTCAGGGAATTGTCTGTGCAAGCCAAAAGGCATACATGCCTGTGGATTAAATCAACACACTCGTCATTGACTTCCTGTTTTTTGAAACCCCACATTCAGAAGGTAAAGCTATGACACAAAAACAATAAAGCCAGAGAGAAGAGTGTTATCTTCAGCTAAGAGCCCAACTGCAATTGAGACAAAGGAAACCTTATGTGAGTATCCTTCCACTAAAACCTACAGATGAGTGCCCTGCCCTCTGCTATGCTCACGGGAGCCCCAGGTTCCATTCACTGGCCAGATGGCACCAAAAAAGGAAACATAAAAGGCTGAGAAGCTGGGCGGGGCAGGGTGGAGGTGTGTGTGCTTGCACAAGCACAGGCAAATCCAATCTGATCCCCAGAGGGGTGAGATGAGGTGGTTTGAATAAGAATGGCTCCCCACAGACTTATACATTTGAATGCTTAGTCAGTCACCACGAGTAGCACTATTTGAAAGGATTAGAAGGATCCTTGTTGGAGGAAGTGTGTCACTGGAGGTAGGCTTTGAGGTTTCAAAAGCCTATATCTGTCTATCTGTCTCAGGGTATAGGGTCTATCTGTCTCCAGGACCACGACTGCCTGTGTGCCACTGTGCTCCCTGACATGACAATGTACTAACCACTGAAAATGTAAGCAAGCCCACAATTAAATGCTTTCCTTTATAAGAGCTACCTTACTCATGGTCTCTTCACAGCACTAGAACAGTGACTAAGACACTAGATAAGAATAAAATCTGAGCTGAACAGATGGCTCAGTGGTTAAGAGCATTGCTGTTATTTCAGAGGGCTCAGGTTCAATTCCCAGCACCCACAGATTCACAGCTGTCTGTAACTCCGGTTCCAGAGGATCTGACACCCTCACATAAATATACATGTAAGCAAAACATCAATGCATATAAAATAAAATAAAAAATATAAAAAAAAAAAAGTAAAATCTAAGGTAAGGTACTAATGAACTGGCACAGGAAAGCACTGTTTGGATCCCCTAAGAGCCAGCATATTACCAATGTCCACACTGGCCAGCACGCTACCAAGCACTGGGTGGGGAGCCTTGCCTCAGCAGAAGGCCAGTAGTGAGGAAGCCCCACAGACATCCTGGGGGATAATGACATGGGTTCTGAGTCTGTTTCAGCCTTTGCCTGGAGATCTAGACACCAAACTCAACACAGGAGGAGCAGAGACTGGGTTGGAAGAGGGCAGAAAGTAAGCTATGGGACAAGATTCTATTCTAAGATGTGCTGGTCAGCCCCGGGAGGCGAGGTTCCTGCTTTCCCAGGTAGTGCTATAAGGCTCCTCTGAATAAACTGTCTACTGAGGAGAGCTGTCTTCTAGGCCACCAAATGAAAGGCAGGGAGAGGACTCCCAGACATACTGGTGTTGAGTAGTAGCCTTGCCCTTTCTCTCCTCAGGTTGGACCCCTGGGTCTATCAAGCAGAGAGAGCCAGGCTGGCTCCTCCTCCAAACCACAAGGTAGTGAGTGAGTCAGGCACTGGAGCACAGGGAGGAGCATGGTATGACCCTGACCCATGCAGATTCCTGTCTCCATCTGAACTGGGGGGCTCGGCATTGTGCATACGGTCCTCACACACCTGCTTCTAGGTGAGGAACCACTCAGAGCCCAGGCACACAACTTACGTAAGGTCACACAGCGAGTATAAAGTAGAACAGGAAGCCAGGCCTTCACCCTTGGCTCTGCTGCAGAGGCATCAGACTTCTGCATTACATTCTGTACATGTACCTACAGTGGAGTGTTCTACAGTCAAGCTCCTTTCATCAGTCCCTTTAATGTACTCCAAAGTAAACACATTTGGAAATGCTACACAAAGCGTTCCCTTATAGCATGACACTGAGGCCTTCCTAGACTCATAGTGTGAGAGAATGAGACCCTGAGCTCTTCACAAAGATGGACTCTACCCACCCAACTTCAAATGTCACCTACTCAGACTGATCTCAATGGCTCAGGGTGAGAATCAAATGTAATTAAAAACAAACCAACAGAAATCAGCATTCAAAAAGATGGGGATTTGTGCACTGTATGGTCAGGCTAACCTTGTTAATCTCATTGCTGTAATGGTTCACTTCCTCCTTGAACTTCATATCAATCATGTTAAAATCCCTCTGGTCTTTGCCCAGATGGGCATCCTGCCATTTCCCCTGGATCTCATCACATGATGCAGCCTCTGGCAGGTTCAACGCAGCCCTGACAGCCTGGAATAAAGAAAGGAATAGGAGACTCGAGCCAAAGGAGGGCGTGGCTTTATTCTGTAAGGCTGAGTGGCCCCTAGACAGCAGGCCACAGCCTCCCAGGCTTTACCCGGGGTCCACACTGGGTAGATTCTTCAATGATGCGCTGTCTCATCACATCTGCATTTGGCTTAACCAAAATGTCTTCCACACCTGCAAAGTCAAACAGAGAAGTTCAACAGGGCCCAGACCTAATGTCGCACTGGCTTATAAACTTGGTGAGGCTCAGACCCAAAGCTGAGAGCCACAGATAAAGCAAACTCTGAAATGGTGATATTAACATTAGTGCATGCTTACAGAGGCCAAAACATTAAAATCTTTCTTTCATAAGTGATACAATTAGGGCTCAAAATTGAGGTACACAGAAGAAAGCTGAGGCTTGAGTGTCAACTTCTTTTAGCCAGAAGCTCTGCTGACTACAACCAATAATATGGCTAGAGATTTTGGCTGTTCAGCAGTAGAAGAGAGGCTGACCATTGATTACCCAGGAACCCTATCTACAGCTGTATGTGTGCATGCAAGCACACACCCATGTCAAGTCTGGGTAACAGTCCAGTGGTTCCCAGCACTGCCTCAGAAAGATCCACATCCTCACAGGTAAGCCCATCCTTCGACTCAAAGGATTGATTGCTCACCTTGAACAGTAATGTCTTTTCATCCAAACAATGTTTTGTTTCTACCCATGAATGCCACAGACTTAAGAGATCTGAGTGGGAAGGCAACAACTAGCTGTTTAAAAGCTAGAGTAAACATCTGGAATTCCCACTCCTGAGGCTTCTGAAGACTATATTGAAACAGAAAGAGGAAGAAATGATTCCTTTCCATGGAAGCCAAAAGCATAAAAGCAGACCCTGCATGAGGTCAAATCCAGGCCATCCTTGTAATGATGACCTCTGCTGAACAGGACTGGAATGAGGCCGGCCAGCCCTCCCCCAAGCTCTACTCCCTCCTGGCATGGCCTTGTTTGCTCAGTCAACCCTTGGCACACAGTGCATTTGAACCGTTCCCATCTGTGCCACATGCTAGAAGAGCTTTGAGCATGGCTGTGGTTAGGTCTGGTCTTCACTGGTGAGCTGGGTGTAGGAGTTTATACTATCATAAAGAGCGGGTGAAGAAAGGGCAGGATGGGAATGAGGATGGGAGGGCTGCTGTAGAGAAGGAACACGGCTGTGCACAGTCAGTCGGACAGCACTGATGGAAGGACCTGAACGTCCACCAAGAAAGTGCCTAGGTGCCGTCCTGTGAGGTGAACAGAGCCAGGGCCACAGGCCTGCTACTTACCCAAGGTGAAACCTCGATAGAGCTGTAGGTAGGCAGTGAAGAGGCGGGCTAAGCAGGTGAGAACCCTGCCGCTGGTCTCACCCCCATAGATCTCGTAGCAGCAGTGGACCAGGCCGTAGGCAGAACTCCCATAGTGTGCCTTGTCCAGCACCCCGCAGAGCAGCTCCCCTTCCCTGATGATCACCTGTGCAGGGAAGGGTCACCAGAGCCGGGCTGCAGGGGACAGCTCTTGTAGGAGCCACCCACACAAGCCAAGTACTATTTCACATTATTGTTTATGTCCCTCTACTATGACCCGCCTCAAATCCTCCAGGGAAAGAAGGGAATATATGAAACTAATACACTTTAGATACGGGAGATGAACATACACCGGCTAAGTTCTTATCATGTAAGAACATGTAAGCACACAGTAAGCAGATGATCTATACAGGGCAAAGAAGAGGCTGCTCCAGGTCTGCTTAGGGCGTCGGTTAGTCCTGACACAGGGTGGGGGTGGGGTCCACCGGTAGTGTTCATGCTAAACATGCAGGGGACCCTGGGTTCAATACCCAACACCACAGAAAAGGGAAGAGGGAAGAGGGAGGTAGCGAGCAGGCCCTGTTAAAAATACAGCCAGCTACACACTCGAGATGCTTGCTTACCAAGAACACAGGGGCTTTGGTAGTCTTGGTGTGAGCATGCTCTCACAGGGGTGAAGCACTGGACAGTGAGCACACTGGCCTTCCCTAAGTCTGGTTCTGAATGTTTGGAGGTGGGATTTGGGAACCTCACAGCAATCTGGCAAACTCACATCACTCAGAGGTCTTGGAGGAAAGCGTGAGTTCTATGCTGTGAGCACTGCAGAATCAGCACCAGCTTTGGGGCGCCTTCCCAGTCAGCAGGTGTTTCATACTGAGAGCCACAGGGCAGAGGTCAGCCCTGATCACATCTTAAACACAAGTGGATACCACCTTGGACAAAATTTGTCTTCAGAGGCATGGCATCAGTTTTTAAACTTGTTTTTTAAGTTAATCCACCTACCTCCAGGAACAGATATCAACTTTATAAAGGGCAGCCATACCTGGGACTCGCACATGGAGTCAGGGTCAAAGTCAGGAACAGGCCGAGGCTTTTCCTTCACCCAGGCTTTACTGCCGATTTTTGCCTTTCCAGTTAAATTCAGGGGGGTGTAGTCCTCTGGGATTATGTTTATGAGGAGGGTCGACACGACCTGGGAAAAAGGAGGACAATATGCCAGAAGGGGAAGAGATAACTGCTCTTTCAGGACTGTCACCTCATGCTCTAAGGCACAGTAAGGCAAACAGGTCCTGAGAGACAAGTTCCCCCAAAATACACTAAAGCGTCATTGTTGAAGGCATCTGCTCACAGGTGAACCCCGAGACTGTGCTACTCACTAAAATTCTAGCTGTGCTGTGGTTCAGCCTTAGCACGTACCTCCACTCCCTCTGGCTGGAACACAGACACCCCCTTAGTACACCTCTAATCCCAAACAATGAAGGTAAAGTTAGTTTGGAGAAGGAAGAACTCATGTTTGAAAGTGATGTCTAATTGAGAGGCAAAATGAGGAATCAGAGAAAAGACTTGACAGAATAGATGCCTGATTCTCAAAAGAGAGAGGAAAGAGGCAACATAAGAACAAGCATAACAAAGAGAGGAGGAAGGTGAGGAGGAGGAGGAGAGCGGGAGGAGGAAGAGCACTTTTACTGGGAGAGTTTTACAGAGACAGGCTGAAGAGAAAACAAGCTAGACCCAGATGATAACAGACTGAACCAGAAGATCAGGCCAAACTGCCAAAGTCAGTATGAGGCCAAGCAGAGAAAGTGGGGAGTGGGGGAGCTGGGGAGGGCAGTGCAGAATCAGTCAGCTGGGAAGACCAGGCCTAGGTTAGCAGAGGGAGGCAGTAAGCCTCCGAGATGACAATTACCTCAGACAAATAGAAGTCACTTTTACATGTCACAGGATCTTTATTCCCTAAAACACCTTATCCTAAAGTGAGTAGCCGCTAAGACTTGCGTTAAATTTCTGAACAGGTCAAAGGAAGGAGAGGAAAATGTAAATTGCTTTGGGGTCAAAGCAAGCATCAGATAATGTGGTAAAATAACAAAAGACAGCAAAGCTGAGAGAGCCAGTGAGGCTCCTAAGACTCCCCACCGCCTCAGTTGTCCTCAAGGAGGGGCAAGCACCACTGAGTTTAACGACTCCCTCCCTGCACATGAGCTTGTACTCTCAAGGCGGGACATGAAAACTAAGTAAGAGCTCCCCACAGGAGGCCTAAGCATCAGACTGAGACGGAGTGAGGCATCAGGGATTGGGTGTCTGGTACTGGTCGTGCACTGAGGAGCACATTCTGGACCAGCACTGCTTGTTGACAGCCTGCAGACAAGATGCATTCATTCACTGGCAATTAGCTACCCTGTGTTGACTATGAGGCAGGCCCTGAGGAGAGAACAGTGCTCCACAGAGCCTTGATCCCTCGGGGATCCTGCTTTGGAGGAAACAGATCGAGGAGAAGTAAGAGGAGAGTACAAGAGGGCACGGCTATTTTAGTAAGATGACCAGGCAGTCAGCAACAGGATCATGTGTTTAGAGCAAGGGACAGGAAGGGTGAGTGGAAAGGCTTAGCCTGAATGAGAAGGAAAGTATCTGACTATTGTACCCAAATACCCCTAACAGCACAGAACGTATTCCTCATAGTCATGGGAGCAGAGGAGGACAAAATGGGGCAGACTCAGAGTCTGGGGAGCGCCATGCTTTCTAGCTCATTCATGAAGACTTCTTACTGTCTTAACTTTGAGGATGGAGTGCTTAGAAGACTCACAAGGGCACTGATCCCATGCATTCTGCTCCCGCGACCTAAGCATTTCCCAAAGGCCTCATTCTGCAATACTATCCGTGGGGGTTGGGGTGCAGAGGGAGAATTATAACATTAATCCTGGGAAAACAAATATTTAGACAAAAGATTGTTCTGACTTAACTCCTGACAGGACCATTTACTGTAAATACATTCCAGGTCTACACGCTGAGCAAAGGAAATGCTTTAAAGAGCGGGTGTTACACTGATAAGGAAGACTGATAAGCCCAGAACCTGATACCAATCAGCTTTTCCAGAGCTAAATGCCACAAGTAAAATTGATGTAACTAGAATTCATTTTAGTACTGAAAAGTCATGGTCTTTCCAGAGTCAACCAGAAGGACTATCACTCAGCAAACAGTCGCTGACAGAAGGCCAGGAGAGACACTTTCTCAAGCAGGCGCTCCACAGAGGGAGTCAAGTGTCCCAGATGACAATGACGGACATGGACTGCCGAGAACATTCCTACAGAGGGAGCAGGGTTGGGGCAAACAGACAGACATTACAGGTTCTGGGGCTGGAGGGGTGGCTCAGTGACTGACAGCACTGGCCCCTCTTGATGGGTTCAATTCCAGCACCTACATGGCAGCTAACTGCCTATTAACTCCAGTTCCAGGGGGTCTGATGCCCCCTTCTGGCCCCCAAAGGCGCCGCTTACAAGTGGTGCACAGATACACATGCAAGCAAAATACCCGTGTGCATAAAAGTAAAACAAACAACCACAAACAACCTAAGTAGGAAATGAAAATAAAGAAAGCAGGTGACACTGTCTGGGGAGTGGACAGTAATTAGAAGGCTCATCCTCCCCACAGCTCAACTCCACAGAAGGCTGTATC
Organism: Rattus norvegicus; assembly: GCF_021556685.1. Classification (NCBI taxonomy): domain Eukaryota; kingdom Metazoa; phylum Chordata; class Mammalia; order Rodentia; family Muridae; genus Rattus; species Rattus norvegicus. Next base: position 105,143,782 of record NC_141537.1, on the reverse strand, counting down.
ATGATGGTGAATGGGGAAAGGAGTCGGGGCAGGAGGGAGGCTTGCCTGGGCTGCTTACCACAAGCTGCAATGTAACCACAACAACATATGGCTAGTGGGGGTGTTGCCAGAGCTGGGCACGGTCGAGACTGGAATTTGGAGTAATTCACACACAGGGAAATGGCCTGCTAGCTCATGTACAAGAGAAAGAGCATCTGAAGACTTCGTTTGAGCTTTTCTTGCAATAGCTAAGAAGTGGAAACAACCTTTATTATCCATTTTCAACTGAAAATGAATAAACTGCAGTATTTCACACAACAGAATGTTTGTCAGTCATTAAAAAAAATCCCCAAAGTATAGCACAGGTAGCCTTCAGAAAATGATTATTTAATCGAAGAAGCAAGACTCTAAAGCCTTATATTGTTTGAAATAATTTAGAGGAAATGCACAAATTAGGTAAAGTCATACAGTCTTAGGGGTGGGACAAGGAGGCAGAATTTCTTTACAAGTTTCAAAATGTAAATATCCTTGGATAACAATTTCTAGAAATTGATGTAAAATAAAATGAAATATCTTAGAATATGAAGAAAAGATATTTACTACAGCACTAGTTAAAATGATATTAAAAATTTCATGCTTACCAATAAGGGACACTTAAATCAACTGGGAGCATTCACATCACTAAACACCACGTGATGCTGACGAGAAAGAGGTGGCTCTAGTGTGCAGAGTCGGAACAGGCTCACCCTATACCATCAAGCACACTGAATTAAATTATAAAACAATTACAGAAAAGTTTGGGTCTGCCACCTAGGCGCACAAAAACAGTTAAGTAAACTTCTTGTCATATGTGGAGTACGTTAAAAACAGGCTTGTCAAGAACCAGGGAAAAGGGAAATGCTTACTCATGTAATAATTACAGAAAACAGCATGAAATTTCCTCAAACACACTAGAGGCAGAACTCCCACGTGGCACACATTCACGGAAGGGACAGCCACACTTCCTCTAGCACAACAACCAAGACACAGAACCAACCTAGCCATCCATCTATAAAGAAATGGCTAAGAGCAGGCGGTGATACCCACAGGGGAATACTAGTCAGGCATTAAAAACAACGAAACCTCATTTGTAGCAAGAGATGAGCCTGAGAGACAGTACGTACTACTCCAACATACTCACACCACAGAAAGCAGATACTATATGCTTTAAAGCTGACCTCAGAGAAGCGCAAAGTAGAGAAGAAGCCATGAGTAGCTGAGAAGGGGCTGGAGACAGGGTGGTTAACAGGTTCAAGGGGGCTGCTTAACAAAGGGTAACTCTCACGTTAGCAGGATACCTGGATGCCAATAACTGCACATTTCAGAACAGCTGCTACAGAGGACATGGCAAGTTCCCATCATGAAGAAATAATCAACATTTAAGGTGACAGACGTTCCAGCTATCCATATCTGATCATTATACATTGCATTCACGAATAGAAACACCACAATGTGCCTCTGCACCGTAATTATGTACAAATAGTAGGGTGCCAACTGAAAAGGGGGTTGAATACAACATAAAACAAGTGTCCAATAAAAACTGGATTAAGAAAAGGACTGATAAACAAACTGTCCTTCAAAGGATGGGGGCTCACTCAACTAAACAAAAGTGAGTGGTGCGTGCTGAGGAAGGAGGGTGCATGCTTCAGGTTCCTGACGTCAGCTGGAGGGGTGACTTTAAACACATGTTGGCAGGACTAACCCAAGTTCAAAGCCAGCCTGGACTACATAGCAGGACACAAAAATAGGGGTATGGGTGCAAAGAGATGGCTCAGTGGTTAAGATCATTAGCTGTTCTTCCAGAGGACCCAGGCTTGGCTCCCGACACCTACAGAGTGGCTAATAACGCTAAGTAACTTCAGTTTCGGGATCTGACACATCTGGCCTCTAAGGGCCCCAGGCATGCACATGATTTACAGACAGATATGCAGATGAAATGTCCATATACATAAACTACATATAAATGAGTATTTTTAAAAATTGTAGACCTTTATCAGGGCTCACAGGTTCTGAGCAGCCCTGAGGACGCTCTAAGGATGCTATAATGTCCTGTTCTTATTTCTGGAAGACTATGTATGTATATTGACTATGGACATGGAGAGGGAGGGAAATTTTCCTTTTATGTTTTTGTATTTCTGTTGAGCAACAAACCTCTATTATTTCTTCAATGAAAAATAATGTGAAAGGCAGACCTAACAACTAAGTTTATTAAGGACAAATACAAGAATTGTACTTTTATAAAATCATAAAAATACAAAAATTAATAAACCATTTATAAAAGCAATCTAAAGTGAAATCTAGAGTGAATGAGAAAGCTGAGCTTCTGGTTGGGGTGCTGGACAAGGAAAGTGAGAAGAAACAAAATTATCACATCCTGAGCGGAGACAGACAGACAGACAGACAGGGCATAGAGAAGAGAACACCCTAAGAGACTAAGATCCCATAATCTGCTTAAAAAGTACTTGGGAGCCAACAAGATGGCTGTAGGCAAAGGCATTTGCTGTATAAACCTGACAACCAGGTTCACTCACTAGGCCCTTCTAAGGAAGGAGAGAACTGACTCTCGAAAGTTGTTCTCTGACTTCTACATGAATGCCATAGCACCTGTACACACACACACACACACACACACACACACACACACACACACACACACACACACACATTCTTTCTCTCTCTCTCTCTCTCACACACACACACACACACACTCACACTCACACTCACACTCACTCTCACACACACTAAAGTAAAGCATTTTCGTTGTGATTTGTGATGGTGAATCTTCACTGTAACCTTGATGGGATTTAGACTCACTGAGGAAACACAACTCTGGGGGTGTCTGAGGGTATTCCTAGGACAGTCTGACTGAGGAGAGTCACCCCTGAATGTGGAGACTGTCTCAGTCTAAGTAAAAGTGAGCTGAGCACCAGTATTAGGTTCCTGTCTCTCTGCTTCCTGGCTGTGCATGCAATGCAGCCCCTCAAGTTCCTGTCATGTCAGGTCTATTGGCACAGTGGTGAGAAAAGTAACATCCATTCTAAACAAAATATTAGCAAGGCAAGCTGAGTGGCTCTAACAATTTAAAGGGAACTATTCTTTCAAAGCCCTTGTGTTGAAGGCTTCGCTGCTAGCTGGTGGCTGGATCTTGAGAGTGCTAACACCGTCACTGGGCTAAGCCGCTGAGGAGTTTATGGAACAGTGCCACTGGACCATGCCTCTGAAGGGTCTGTCTTCCTTGCTTCTTGGTTCTTTTTCTGTCTCCTGCCCTTTCAGTCCTTGTTCTACCACATGCTCCCTACCATAATGACCTGACTCACACACCAGGGTCCAGAAGCACAAAGTCAACTGGCCAAAATGGCAAGCTCTGAAACCCTGGCAGAAAATAAACTCTTCTTCACATAAAGTACTTTGTTACAGTGACAAAATGGATTGCTACATTCATAAAACACTGACTTTAAACCTTTACAACTAGAACTCGCCAAATCCCAGGTTCACAGACTTGAACGAATTATAGTACTGGAGGAGGCTGCAGAGACTAATTCAAACCCACCTCTTACAGACAAAAGTCAAGACTCTTGAAGCTGAATTTGGAGGCCCAGGCAACAGAAGAATATGCTGTAGTGTATTTTATTACTTGATTTCCACTTATACTATTATATGGTTACTTTGGGCATTAATAAAATCCTGGGTTTGAATTCCAGTTCTGTCTCTAATAACCTTGAATGTGTAATTTAACATTAAGTCTCAGCATTATCATCTAAAGAGAAAAGGTTGGATTTATGCACTAAAAAACAAAACAAAACAAAACAAAACAAAACAAAAAACAAACAAAAAAAACCCCAGTGTAAAGAACTCAGCAAGGCCCTTGGTACTTCTCAATGAACCTTATCAGTAGAGATGTAACGCCATTGCCATTAGCACTATACCTGAATCAAGTTAGGCACCAAGTTATGTTAGAGTCAATACACAGAAGCCATGCAACCTGTTCTTAGTAGATTCACCTTTGAGTTTTCCCAGCCTTGGGGCTGCAACCCAAAAGGAAAGTCACATTATTTCATAATTAGAGATTTTTCTGTCTCTGCTCTAGGATCTCTTGGAATTGAAACTGTTAGATAAGTGATTTGTTTCCTTTTAAAATAGACACTGGCTGCTATTCTCCCAACTACCTGCTTTCCTGTCCACAGCGGGAAGGGCTTCAGGATGGCAGGAGGAAAGAGCTTCACGCGTCCCACTTTGTCTGTGAGCCCTCGGTACACCAGCTCCATGTACTGTTCCCGGGTGAAAAAGCATCCCCGAATGGTCATGTTTGCACCCGACACCATGTGATCCTGAATCAGTCCTGCCAAGGGCTGGCCATCCTGCAAATCAAAACGACAAGGAAAGTAAAGACGAACTTAAAGTCAAATTCTTCCATCTAACCACCTGCTTGGAGGTGAGCCTACCAAGAGCGCTCACACGAAGCCCAGACTCTGCGCTCCATACCCTCACTCACAAACAGACCACCTCACAAATCACATGACCAGGACTTACTTCTGGCCTCAACTTTTGCCAACTATCTTCTATCTTAAGGCAAATGTGTTTCAAACTCATCCAGTTCCACAGGCCTTCCTTATTTAATCACATCTGGTTCTAGTTACTCGGCAGATTTTTGGCATTTATGATTACGTTTGGTCTGGCTGTTGTCAGTCGTGTTCTTGGTTTTGTAGCTTGGTTTTATGCTTTTGTGTTTTCACACATTTCTGGTCTTGAACTTCTGTAAATCATTCATCCATGTAACAAATATTTACTGAGAGCCTACTGTGTGCCTAAGTAGGCAGATCATTGGCCTACTTAGGAGAAGCCATCGAGGAAACAATGCTGACTTGAACATAGGACCACAGTGCAGACTTCAGAGGGGCGCTCACACTGCATCTGAGAGTGGCAGTGCAGACTTCAGAGGGGCGCTCACACTGCATCTGAGTGGCAGTGCAGACTGCGGAGGGGCGCTCACACTGCATCTGAGTGGCAGTGCAGACTTCAGAGGGGCGCTCACACTGCATCTGAGAGTGGCAGTGCAGACTTCAGAGGGGCGCTCACACTGCATTTGAGTGGCAGTGCAGACTTCAGAGGGGCGCTCACACTGCATCTGAGTGGCAGTGCAGACTTCAGAGGGGCGCTCACACTGCATTTGAGTGGCAGTGCAGACTGTGGAGGGGCGCTCACACTGCATCTGAGTGGCAGTGCAGACTGCGGAGGGGCGCTCACACTGCATCTGAGTGGCAGTGCAGACTGCGGAGGGGCGCTCACACTGCATCTGAGAGTGGCAGTGCAGACTGCGGAGGGGCGCTCACACTGCATCTGAGAATGTTGCAGTGATGATGGACTCAGGCAGGAGGAAGAATTTAAGGGCTCAGGGGTCTTATAGGGCCAGGGAAGGGTCTTGATGTGTTTGATTCTATTGGGAAAGAATGTCCTTTACTAGTGTGTTTTCAGAATACAGCATGAGGTTCAGGGTGAGTTCAAATGAAGGTATTACCCACCTAAGGCCAAAACACGGGCTTTTATAAAAACCCCAGGTTCAGTGGCCACATTAATTTCATTAGACATTTTCAGTCTTTGTAATCCCCAGTCTCCCAGACCTTATCTGTCAGGTCTGTGTTCATGACAACACAGGCAAATCAAAGTAAAAATAGCTACACTCATTGACATTCTGTAAGTAGTTTCTTAAAATGTTTCTGTGTTTACAGGAATCTGAGATTAAATCGAGAACAGAGCTCAAAGAGCATTATCATCTGACTGTCACATTACAGCTATGTTTCACAGCGAGGGGCTCAGGACCTCACAACTCACTGTTGGAAGAGTCAGAATGAAAACATTCTTGTCAAATGGTCCAACAACAGTAATGACCAGTCTACGAGAACTCACAGCAATGACCAGTCTACGAGAACTCAGACTTCTTAGAGATGGGTTGGAAAGATGCCTTAAATGTAAGGCAGGACCAGATGGCTCATGCAGCCATTTTAATGAAGACTTCAAGTTACTAACATAAATTAAAAAAAAAAAAATCTATCTTCCCTAGTGACATCGAGTAAATCAACCATACTCCAGGGCAGGCCCCATGCCCAGGAGTAGCTGGTCAGTACAAAGCAGACTCGTGTATTTGTGTGCATGTGCGTGTGTGCGTGTGTGTATGTGTGTGTGTGTGTGCGTGCATGTGCGTGTGCGTATGTGTGTGTGTATTTTAGGTTATTAGTTTGGATCTTTGTTCCTGTTTTTATTTTATTTGACCAACAGAGAGAAAAGGAAGGAAGAAAAGTCTCCAAAGCCCCCAAACGTCCCTTTCCTGTTAGCCACAGCCTCCTCGACAGCTTATTACTCTGAGTGCACTGCCACCAAAGATGCTGCATTTGCCTTTTGGCATTTAAGATTAAAATAAATAAAATTGACCACAATCTTAACTTTTGACATGGTGTCATGTTCTGCCACAAGGCCCTCCTAGGCCCAGGTTAGCCCTACCATCAAGTATGGCTAAGGACTCAGAGGTTTGAGTCTTGGCCTCATCACTGGCTGACAACTTACTTTCTTGGTGTTCTTTCACCTGTACATAGCACCTACTTCTAAGGCCATTGTGTATGAAAACATTTGCAAACGGCTGAGGGGAGTATGGGGGATGCTTGAGGCCCAAGGCCTGGTCAGTGTATTATGGCTTCTGATCACTATCACAGCTACTACTACTGTTATTACTACTATTTTCACCATTGTTATTATTATATGAAAAGGTAAAGAACCAATTTTCATGTTAGCAAATTATGTTTTCTAATTTCCAAACAGCCTAGTGGGCTCAGAACCCCTTCTATATTTATAGTCTTTCTGGTAACCAGTGGCCTACTACAGAAAAAGCACAGTTAGGCACAAACTGGCACCAGGTAAAGGCACAGTGGTACACCAGGGTGACAGAGTGGATGGCCAAGATCTAAGGAGCAGACTGTGCTGGGCACTGCTGGGTGGCTTCTAGCATGCCCTGGGACCATGCTGTCCCTCTCTATAGCACAGCCAACAGCACAAGGACCAGGAAGCTGCTTTCCCTCCCTTCTACTTCAGTGACCTTAGGCAAGTGCAGACATTAGACGTACAGGAAGCCTCCAACGCGCTCTGCAGTGCCTGGCAAAGAAGACACACTTGGGAAGTGGTGCCTGAGGTTTCCATCACTATTTCTAGTCTCTTCAGATCCTACCACATTCCAAACGAATGCTGTATCACTGCCAAGAAACTGTACAGCCTGCAAAGGCCTCAGCCCTTTCTCCTCAGTCTGGCTTTCTTTGCTGTGTTCTTCCCATAAGCACCCATTAATTCAGACTTCTGAAATTTTAGTAAACATGTTAGTTGGTCAAGGGCAATATGTCCACTAGACACTATGTCCCCTATGTCCACTTAGACAGCTCTGACTACCTGAGGTTACCCAGGAGGAACAGCCTTGGAGAGAAAAGGAGGAATTCAAAGACACATCTTCATGAGATATAGGGGGAATCTCATCTGGAACCCTGGGATTATGCTGCCTCTTAAAATTCAGACTTGGAAATGGGGAAGTAAGACCAAGATAGCAGGAAAGAGGGGATACCCAAAAAAGCCATAAGGAATCACACTATTTTTTATTTACCTAAAATTACATGACACATTTAAGTTTGTATGTATGCATACACACATATAACTTAAATGAAGTTATCTATTTGGGCTGACAACATTCCCCCCACATGCCATAGATTATTTAGAAAAAAGAAGGCATGAAAAACTCCCTTTGAGCTGTTTGTCATGGGAGTCCAAGAGACCATCCCTCAAATATAAACTACTGAGGCTGCCCCTGACTGTCTCCCAAAGGTTGAACTCAGCTCTCTACTGCCAAGACATCCTGCACTTTAGTCACAGGCTCAGAGGATCTAAGCTAGATCTGACCCAAAAGCCTCCTCCCTGAGGACCAGTGTTCACAGGTGTTCTGCAAGCTACTGAGGGAGGGAGGCCACCAACAGCCTGCTCAGCTGATGTCTGTGAACGACAACAGTGACCCTCACAGCAAGGTACCTGTGAGGAAGCAATGGCACACTCAAGTCTGAGCAGTAACTCACAGCCCACTCAAGAGAAGGGAGATCATGTCTGTTACTAGGCCCTTAGCTAACCACCTGGGAGCGCTGTGCTACTGATACCATTAAATTAGCGACTTCTTAACTGTATTCTAAATACCCTTTCACCCCGTCAAAGAAAACTGGTCAAAATGAAGAGAACCCAGTCCCAACTGATATATCTCTCTGTGTATGTGTGTGTAAAATGCATAAACATCTACACGTATGTGTGTCTGTATGCGCGCACGCAAGTGTGCATAACAATAACTAAATAAAAAGCCATATAATTGAGGAGGAGGTATGGGAAGGTTTGGAGGTAAGACAGGATGTAATTAAATTTCAATATAAAAGTGAAAATTATAAAAATAAGACTAGCCAACCAACAGACAAACTCCCAAGCCTTGGACTGTCATAGCTAAAGACTCAGTCTTCAGTGAGTCTTCATATCTTGCATGTGAAAGTTTGCCAGACCAGCAAGTTAGAGAATGCACCAAGTCTGGAACTAAATGCTATTATTCAACTACCAAATCTGGCTCTGTAGGATGGCTGCCCCAGGTTTTCTCCTAAGGTTTTAAGTCACAACAAGACAAAAACGCTTCTCTGACCTTAGACACTAAGAGCTGAAAAACCCAGGACCTCCGGTTCCACACACTCCTGTCCTAGAGCTGCCCAGCCAAGCCAAGGTCCTGCTGGTGATGACTATGGCATGGTCTCAAAGGTCACTTACCTTGGGAACAAGATACTGCTGGTCAGTGCAGGCCAGGACATAGGCTTCAGCTCGGCCCAGCTCACTCTGGGGGAAGTGGGCATTCATCTCGTCTCCATCGAAGTCAGCATTGTAGGCCTTGCAGTTGGCATAGTGAAGGCGCAGGACTTTTTCCTCAGGCAGAATGTGGGCACGGTGGGCCTGGATGGAGGGTCTGTGCAAGGTGGGCTGTCGGTTCAGGAGGAGAATGTCCCCATTCTTCACATGCCGGCACACCTGGGGCAGAATGGAGGGCAGGTGAGGACCAGTGGGAACTTTGAGGGACCACTGATCCCTCCATGGGCTTACCACACTTCACCTGGGTGAGCTCAGTATGGCTCATGTTCTAGTTAACTAAATAATCTGGAAAAGAGCTCTAGAAACTCTGAGAAACACTGGCTAGCCCTCTGCTCTTGGCCTTTCAGCTCCAACTCTGCTTCTAGGCGCAGAGGCATAAGGAGCAAACATGGCTGACCACAGGTGCCCGTGCAGTATGCACTACCTTCAGAATATGAAGCCTTCCAGAGCCCTGGACTCCTCTCTCAGAGTTAACGAAGAAACAGATAAAATTCCGAGACTGAATGTTTCTGCAGATCTGAACTTGTCAGGCTTCTCAAATCCCCCCAAGGTCATACATGAATCCCACAGCTTAGAATCAGCTTCTCCCAGCACAGCCAGGGCTGGAAGACAAGGCTTTGAATCTCAGTGACCCCTGAAAACATACCACACTTCGAAAATTCAAAACAAGTATAAAAACTAAAAACTGCCAGAATCTTGGGGGAAACGATCTGAAAATATCCCTTGTGACATTTAAACATTTCCTCTTAGCCTTTCAGAAGGGAAAAAAGCACCAAGGTAAGCAAAAAGAATGTATGTTTATGCAGCCTGGCTTACAATGGTAAAAAAGTAGAACTATCCTAACTGTCTCACAAAGATGGCAGTAAATTCCAGTATATATATATGACAGAGTGCCACAGTGACTGCAGAGGTTAAATCAGATCAATACCAGTCTAGTGTGATGCTACAAGAATTAACAAAACCAAAATCCCAGTAAGGAGACGGGGCGCAACGACTGGAAATCAACTTGGCTGTGTCTAGGAGAGCTGCACATAGGAAAAGGTGTGTGGGTTCTCACTGCTAGGCCTCTGGGGCACAGACTTAAAAGGAAAGGTGTGAAGGCACTTGTAACACCTTAACCACCCCAGATCTTAGTACTGTTCATACTAGAATGCATATTACTTCCGCGTGTTTTTGTAAATAGTGTCTTGTTGTGTTGTCCAAGTTAGTCTCAAACTTATGTTGCTCCTGCCCCTGCCTGCCAGAGATGACTCAGTGGGTAATGGCACTTTCTTCCCAGACTGATGCCTGACTTCAATCCCTGGGACCCACATGACAAAAGGAGAGAACCACATGATGGAAGGAGGAGAAATTATCCTGATTCCACACACACATGCAGGGGTAGTTTCTGACTTCTTCCCAAATAAATAAATGCAGTAAGAAAGCAAATCTCTCTCTCTCTCTCTCTCTCTCTCTCTCTCTCTCTCTCACACACACACACACACACACACACACACAAAACAAAAACAAAAACAAAAACGCCATGCTTACTGAAGGGAGAAAACCAGAAGATACAAATTTTAAAGAATAAAAAAGCACTAGACATTTTACTTTTCAAGACAAACACTGATCCTACTTTCCCCTTTCAAACCCAGCCTGTCATGCTCCTTTCACAGAATATCTTTCCCTCAAAGCTGACTTTACAAACCACAAGGACAGGCATAAGGTAAGGTGCCCCAGAGGATATGGCCCCTTGGCAACCATCTCTCCTCCTCAGGTCCCCTGTGTCGCAGCAGTTAAGAGGCAAGAGGAAATAGGTCTTGCATCCTTCTGTGGCCCACCCGTGGGCACCCTGAGAAGCTGGCTAAGGTGAGCCGGTCAGCTGGGCTTCAGGCTGTGAAGAGATCTTCCCCCTTCTCCCACAGTCATTGTCAGTTTCCCTCAAAGTTCTCTCTCTCTCAGCTGGAACAGGTTAGCAGCCCTAAGAGCAGAGTCTGTACTTTTGCTTTCTGAGGAATTCCAACCTTCCTACCCCCACAGGCAAGACCTCCATGTGTTTCCAAGGAGACCCGAGCTCTGAGGAGGCCCATGAGCATCTGCCTAAGGCACTGGCTGCTCAGTGCGTCACACAGCCTGAGGTTTTCTTTCCTTAGCGTCTCAAGGGAAAAGTTGGCCTGATCTGGCCCAGGCTGGGCCTAGAGTCTGAATGCAGTGACTTCACGGCAGCGGGGAAGATGTAGGCCAGTCTGCCAGACACTCGCCAATCCAAACAGAAGTCTGGGAGTGCAGGGCCCTCCCTTGCCTCCCAGGCCTTTCCTTCCTCTTGTCACTAAATAAATATTGTGGTGAAAATTAGTGTGTCCCAGTGCCCAGGTTAGTTTGCTGGGGCAGGCATGGGGCCAGAGGCTGCTCAGGCAGCCAGGCAGAGAAACAAGCCTAGGCTATCCTGACCACTTCCTTTTTGTTGAGGCCCAGGGGAAAAAGTAGAGGTTACCCTTGTCACGGAGAAAATGACCTTTCTGCCAACTCCTTCCCCTCTGACCTAACCTTTAAGTTAATCTTTAGTTTCCTTCCCCATTCACCTCTCCCAGATCTTCTATTAAAAAGTAAGAAATTAGAAGTGCATGCATGCCGAAATTGAAGTATCCTATATGTACATACAGTATTGACATTCTGACATCAAAGCTGCCATCCTGAGTTCCAGGACCTGATGGGACGGTCAGTTGTGTTTCCTGTCTTTGCACAGTGATGGGGAACTCAGGGAGATGGGTGCACACACAGGGATGATATGATGCAGTGAGAGCAAGAAGCAGGGATAGGGATGAGGGAGGCTGCACTATGTGTGCTGGGGAAACACACCGGGTTCCTAACATGATTTTCAGGAGTGGTAAAATCTGCAGCCTGGCTACCAAGTTTTGTAAATATTTTTGGATGCACGACCATTTGTCTGCACTTGCTTTCACACTATACAGTAAGAGCTGAGTCGTCACAAGAGCCTGTAAGACCAATTAAGGCTGAAATAGTGACTCTGACCCTAGGGAAAAGAGGGCTGGGCTGAGACTGAAGGACCGGCAGGATTCAGCTAGAGTCTCAAGGAGGGCAGAGAAACAGCATATGCAAACCCGGAAAGGAGATGGGGCCAGCTACATAGATGATGGGTGAGAGGCGGGCCAGTGGAGAAAATGAAACAACAGGTAGCCTGATGAGCTGGCTAAGGATTTGAGCCAAAGTTGGAAGATAAAGAACTAACGCTCGCACACCCTCACCGCTACTCAGGGAATCTCTCACTGGCTTCATGAGAACTGCCCTGCATACTGCAGCAAGGCGCTCCCCCTCAGTGGAACTCCTGTCCCACCCTTTGCCCATCCCCACCTGAGACCACGGAAGTAATCAGGCCACATGAAGAAAGCAGACCAATAAGCCTCTGCTTTATCTTTATCCCCCAATAACGTCAGATCATTTCTGATTTACTTTTCAAATGCCGTAGCTACTTACTGTCCATTTCCCCAGTTAAAGGCTCTGAAATCTGCTTCCTCCTCATGACTATAAAAAACACCATACCTACACACAAGAAACAAGTGTGGACACAAGTACCTTTCTTTTTTTTTCCCCCGGAGCTGGGGACCGAACCCAGGGCCAAGCGCTCTGCCACTGAGCTAAATCCCCAACCCTAAGTGTGGACACAAAACCTATCAGCCAGCCCCATCACTCCCTAACTTCCCAACTGCTCCCACGTTTTGTACTCCGAGGACCTCAGCTTCTCTCATTATAGTCTTTATGAGATTAGTATTCGGATAGCTTTTTCTTAGTTCTATGACCCCTCCATCTAAGCCTCACACTTCACAGGAGATGGGCTCTTATTTTGTCTGCTGTCAACTCAAATTTAGAAGGGCTAAACATTGTACCTCTTTCCTTGATACCCCTCTTCTCTCCTATGACATCATATTTATCTCTTCTTACCTATCTCTATGATGAAAATGTCCCTGGTGCTCTCTCTGCAACATGACTGTACTTATCCATAATTCCCCTGCAGCCCTTGAGGACTCACTTCTGGACTCACAGATCACATTCACTCATTGGCAATCCCTGCCAGGGTCATGTCCTTGCAAAGCCTGAGCACACAGAAGCCCTCGATACTCATCACCACTGAGCAGGACGCAGTACCACTGACTCCTCATCACCACTGAGCAGGACTCAGTACCACTGACTCCTCATCACCACTGAGCAGGACTCAGTACCACTGACTCCTCATCACCACTGAGCAGGACTCAGTACCACTGACTCCTCATCACTACTGAGCAGGACTCAGTACCACTGACTCCTCATCACCACTGAGCAGGACTCAGTACCACTGACTCCTCATCACCACTGAGCAGGACTCAGTACCACTGACTCCTCATCACCACTGAGCAGGACTCAGTACCACTGACTCCTCATCACCACTGAGCAGGACTCAGTACCACTGACTCCTCATCACCACTGAGCAGGACTCAGTACCATTGACTCCTCATCACCACTGAGCAGGACTCAGTACCACTGACTCCTCACTGCACATTCCTCTTGACACTTTTCTCCTCACGGCAACTCGTTGATTTGAGTGAACACAAAGATTACTTTACATTTGCCTGGCCCCATCAAAGTTACGCAAGACATACCTTGCTGCTTCTTGAATCCCTCACATAGCTCCTAGCAAAAAAATCTGACAATGTACTAACCTAACAAAGAATAAAATTGGTGCTCTGAATGGTGTCCCTGTCATCAACCAAATCAGCATAGAGCAGAATTTAACTCTGCTCTAGCTGAGGAGAGCTTCAAAAATAAGAAAGGCAAGACACTGGCCTATTGTTAGCCCTGAAAAATCAATGGGAACCAATGGTCACCAGGCCAAGCCAAGGGTGTCTCCAAAGTTCCTTGTAGGCGGCTGGGAACTTTGTCGAATATTACAGTTAGCCAATCCCAGAGATGCTACACTAATTCACCTAAGGGGTGAGGACCCTGGCCAAATTATCTCTCTCCTTAGTTTCAGTGAAGATGCTACTGATCCGAGTTCCACTTTGATTAGCCCTGCTCAGCATGTAGGAACCAGACGGGAACTAGGAAATCACGAACAAATCCTCATTTCACTTACAACTTTTGCTCCCTGAGGCTTAGGGGTCCCTGTGGACGGTGTCAGGAGCTGTTTGGCCACAGCTTCCCGCTGTGTAGCATCCACTGCGCTCAGGGCTGTGCGACTGCCATCCTCGTTGATGACCATGGAGGCTCCTGGGTGCACATTGGGTCCATTGATGACTGCCTGTCTCAGTTCCTGCACGTTCCAGGGGGTAACTGGCTGGGGGTAAGTCAGTTTTGTGGCAAATACCTATAAACAAGGATTGCATGTTAAAATTCAGAATGGACAGCAAAGGTTCCAGGAATACAAAAGCTAACAAAATGAGCTGCCTGGTTTCTTCTTAAACCGTGGGACGCTGTCTTGCTTAGCCAAGGCCTTTCTGCAGGCAGACCAATATGTTTCCTTTTGCTTCCCTTGCTCTCTTAAGGGAACAGACTGGGCAATTTACTGATTAGTTTTCTTTTCTTTCTTTCTTTTTTGGTTCTTTTTTTCGGAGCTGGGGACCGAACCCAGGGCCTTGTGCTTCCTAGGCAAGCGCTCTACCACTGAGCTAAATCCCCAACCCCACTGATTAGTTTTCTTAAATGCATACCTGAAACTTCACCATTTGCTGTCTGCCAATAAAGTAGTACTGCCTATGGAGTAGTATGGGGCACTTGTTTGAAAGCCAACACACCCCTCCCCACCCCAGCAGGTACCAATCACCGCCCAGGTACCTCCACTGAGTCCAGGCATGGCATCAGAGTGGCACCTGAGGGGAAATGGATTTGCAATTCTGATCCCTGAGAACATGAAGTGTTCTTCTGTCAACACTAGGCCTGAAACTTGCTCTAAAACAAGTGAGTTCTCTACAGTGAAGTAAGGTTCTGAATCGCTGATGTTTACTTACTTACTTGATACTTCAACACACACACACACACACACAAAGACCCCAGAACCCAGGATGTTAAAGTTCCAGGTCTCTATGTGGAGCAGTGTAGAGCCCTGTCATGTTGTTGCCTCCTTTATGGTGACTAATGGACTTGTTGACTGTGTGCCCATCACTTGGCCCCCAGCTTTAGGAGGCAGAGCCCTGGTGTGTGGCTCCCTGCCAGGCTTAGCTCAGTTTCATTTTATCTCACCTTCTTGTTCCCATAACACCTCTGGGGCACTGTGGGGGAGGGGAGGACAGTAGCTTTACCCACTCTGTTTTTCCTAGTTACCCTATAATAACCCTAGGCCTACATGGCTCTGAGAATTTGGGGTAAGGTGGGGGTTAGTAGGGTGGACAGCATTAGAGTCTCTCGTCAGGATACAAGCAAATAAACCCAGATCTTAAGATCAGAATGCTATGGAGGTACATGGCAAGACCTTCCTAAAGGTCTCCTCCAAGCTGGGTGCACTCCAGGCACTGAGGTCAGAGTCAGGATGGCTTCTACATTCTGCCTACTGGGCCTTTCCTCCCAGAGATTCAAACCTAAGAAATTATGACTGGCTTCCTTTGGTATATAGTTCAGCTTCTGAATACAAAGACCTCTGGTTCCTGGGAGGCAGTGAACACAGGGTACAGCCTTCTCTGCCTGTTCTTGACACAGCAGACTCTTCCCAGGGAGCCAACTGTGCCCAAGACTCTGAACACTTTAGCTCTGCTTATTACCAGCTCTCCCAAGAGAAGCAGGGCAGTGTGTAAGGAAATGAAACTCTGCACAGAGGGAATTAAACCATCTTCGCATTATTTACCTCGAGGCCATTAAGGAGGAAGTCGGCTAGAGAGAGCTGCTAATGAGCACCAAGACTTTAACTGGTGGGGAAGTGAGAAAAGGAAGCTGGCTCGCCAAAGAGCACTAATGGGTGACCAACCAGGTGAGCCGCTCACTCCGGGAACCGGAGACACACAGTACCCTTGCTGCCCTTCTGAGGGCTCCCCCTTTCCCTGCCAGACACCCAAGTGGGACTGAAATCCCCTTGCCCTCCTCTTCTCCCCTCATGGACTCACTTGGACAAGAAAGGTTTAAAGACTAGTTAAGACTGGCAAGAAACGCGGTGTGGAATGACTTGCTGGGAATTCCCTGGTGCTTTGCAGCAAAAGTCTTCTAGGATGGCAATACCATTATGTACCTCGAGTTCCTTCCCTATGGGCTCTTCTTCCTTCCACATGTGAGGCAGTACAAACTATCCCCACTGGAGCCATCTTGATCTACCATCCACTCTGTCCCCAGGCCTCTAAGGCACACCTATCTCCCAGCACCAGTAAGAGATGAGGCCTCTCCCCAAACACACACCATGGGAATCCCGATCTCATTGGTGTTGATGTACATATCTGGGCAGATGACCGAGCGGGCTGCGTAGTCCACTCGCTTTCCCATCATGTGCTTCCGGAACAGGCCTTCCTTCTTCTCGAGGATCTGCAGACAGCAAAAAAGTGCCAGAATAATAAATAACTCAATTATGATTATTGTTTTCTTGCTGCTGAACCAGTGTGTATAATGTGTGTTTATTTCTAAACATGCAGATGGGAGCTGGGGATACAGACCGGTTGTCAGCTGTTCATTACTGACCCTCGCTAACGGGATGGGAATCCAACTCACGCTCACCTGTCTTATGCCAGGGTACTTTTCCAGCATCAGTTTGTCCATGTCACTGTCAAACACAATATTGACGTGGCTCTGGAGGCGAATCCAAATATTGTAAAGTTTATCTGTGAGAGACTGTCCTGGAAGCAAACTCAGAAAGGACCGGTCGATAGCACCCGAGGAGTCATTTTCCTGAGAGGATAAAATCCAAGAAAATAAGAATGACTGAAGAAAAACTTGTTTACTCAAAAAAAGGGAGGGGGGGGAAGGTGCTGGCGAGATGGCTCGGTGGTTTGGTTAAGAGCAATGGCTGCTCTTTCAGAGGTCCTGAGTTTAATTCCCAGCAGCCACATGGTTGCTCATCTGTAATGGGATCCGATGCCCTCTTCTGGTGTGTCTGGAGACAGTACACTGTACTCATATAAATAATTAAATCTTTATAAGAAAAAAAAAGCCCTGGAAGCTGACGGATGATAAACTGAACTTGTTAGTGTGTCTCAGCAGGTACACATCAGCCCACTATGTATGGATCTGCTTGTCTCTTTAGTAGTAAAATGAACTCGAAATTCATCAGCACAGCAGCACTGCAGTGTACACCTGGAATTACCAGCCACTTGAGAAGTAGAGGCAGGAGAGCAAGATCCTGTCTCCAAAATTAAAACTAAACTAAGATTTAAAACATAACGTAAGTAGGTTCCTATCTTAAGCTTCTTAATGTCTAGTCTACCAAAACCAAGAGAGTCTTAGCAGCCCTTCCTGTGGGCATCCACTTCAGAGGGGTCTATCAGACATTACGGTTTAGGAAAACGTCAGTCAGTGAAGTCATAAACGTGCGGTGGAGTGTTTACCTAGCTTGCAGGAAGCCCTGGCTCCACCTCCAGCAGCACAGAAACTGGCTATGACGGTGCACACAGCAATCCCAGCACTTGGAAGGTGGCAGCAGGGGGTCAGAAGTTTAAGGGCAGCCCTGGTTATATGGTAACTTAAAGGCCAGCATGGGCTACATGAGACCCTGTCTCCAAATAATAATAAACCAATAATAACAGTAATAGTGTTACTATTATTTTAAGGCAGGTAGAATAATTTATTAAAAAAAAATAGTTTGCCATATAATATTGTATGTCTTCAGTTATAATGTGAGTCCCAAGTGGGTTAAATTACTGGCTGATCCTCAAGCTTAAACATTTACCTAATCATGTAAAATTATTTCTATTCTAATCCTGCCTCTTCCTCTTATCTATCCAGGGAAGAGAAATACAGAGGTCCTTCCAGCACCACCTACTGGCCCCATCTGGCTACATACGGCCTAGGAGATAGAATTTCACCGAGTAGTTCAAAGAGAAAACACTGTGTGCAAGCTGAGGACAGGTGACAATGAGAGTGTCACAGTGATAATTTGGGTTAGTCCCCATAAGGAATAAGGGAATCATCTAGGAAGGTACATGTAGCCCTGCAGACAACATTAGATCTTCTTACCACCTGCATGATGGCAGAGGCCTGTCTAGTCAAACTCACTGCTTACAGCCACATGACTGCTACTGAAGTGAACAAGACCCAGTCCCCTGGCTTCTGGTATGTCCCTAGTCCCTAGGGACAGCTCCCGGGAGACCACTGCCATGGGAATATAATGATGACCACGAATAGGAAAAACAAGAATATTTCTGATTACTTAAAGGGAGACTGCAGAGGGATCAAGACAGTACTGTTTTGTTTTGTTTTTCCTAGAGACGGAGTTACTATTGACAAAAGCTTGTCTCTGCCCCTAAGGGTCACCAAGATAAAATCCTCATTCCTAGTCACTGGGCTCGATTATGCTATGATTTCAGCCTTCCATACTAGACCATGGCCTGCAGATGGCAACTGTCTCATGCTGAGGCGCTGTTAAAAGCATGTCCACACTGACTCATCAGTAAAGTTCAGCAGAACCAGGCAAAGGACCGAGAAGTCAGCCAAAGCTGCCAGGAGATGGTGGTGTCACGTTTGACAGCCCTGGCTTATAGCAGGACCGTCTGAGCAACTGGCATGGAGTCTGAAAGGCCAGTCCAAGGCTAGAGAAAGCCATCTCTATTTACATCCTGACCACAGTCCAGGGATGCAGTGACTTTGACAAGTGTTCTGAGTACCCAACTTGGCTCAATGTTCACTACAGAGTTGATATAAGACACAGAAAGGGCTAAGGAATTATCAGTGGGGATGGTTTTATTCTAGAAAATCCCATTCTACATCGTCTTCCTGGCTGTACTGCTAAAGACCTTACTGAGCCTACAAACACATTCTTAGAGTCTGAGGGAAGATGACTCTTTGGCCCTTCATTAGCAGTTGGTGGTACAGAACAGCCTCGGTGTGAAACCTCACCATAAACTACATGTACTGTATAGTGGAGATGAGGCCAAGAAGTCAAAGAGACTAAAACCACTGGCATGATCATTGGATACTGAACCCAAACCACTATCTAGATTTATCTATAATCAGGCCTGTGCTTGTCCCAACAAGTCACACTGCCGACCACGGGTGCTGCCCACTGTAGGCAGCATCTTACAGCAGTCACAACATCTGTGTCCGCACAGGGTTAGAACCAAGTGTTCTTGCTCTTACCACACCTGTCCTTGACCGAGAAATTATGTCAGCACCAAGGCAGCTCTGACCTTGTCTATGGTGATTTCTGTCATCTCACAGGGCAGTTTCTGTTCTTGGGCCATCACTGCCAGAAGTTTCCGGATCAAAACTGCATCCTTCATGACCGCTTGCAAATTCACTGTCTGGCCATTAGTGAACATCTGGTCACCCAGGCGATTGATGGGACGATACCTACAGGGTGACATACAGGCTTCATGAATGTTCTTTAGCCTCTTAACCTATTTACTGAAAATAACACAGCTCAGTCTGTTCACAACAACCATCCATGTCTAGGACAACCAAGTAACAGGAGTGCTCGGGCCACTACCTGCAAGCTTGGTTTGGTAGCTGTTTGGTTTCTCAGTGGCCCAACCCTTCCAGGCTCTCCAGTGTGTCCCTGCTCAATTCTTCAGCCCACCCTTTTCATGCAAAGTAAGTTAAAAGGAGTTACCTGGATGGCGGTACCACGATGAAATCTAGAAAGAACATACTGGGGTTGAAACTGGACTCTGGGCCAATATCATCCAATCCCGAAAAAAGATAATTCAGGAAGAATCCTGTGTTGAAATAAAGTAACCAACAAGACATTAAAGCCTATGTATAGAAACACAAAGATGTTACTAAGAAAAAAACAAAACAAAACAAACAGGATATGGGATCCTATGCCGAATAAGAAAAAACTTTTTATAAAAATGAACCAAAATTATCCTGAGTATGTGATGGCTTGTATGCAAGTAAGATAACATATAGACTCTGATGGACAACAGTGCTTAAGTAAGGAAATGAGCTATGAAGGAACAGGAAATTTTAGCCTCCCCCCCACCCACATCCCCACCCCCATGGCTCGGAATCTTACATGCAAAATTAAATGCTTGCTATTTTGGACTCTGGACAAAATTAATCAAAATAAAAAAAAAAAAACAAGTCAAATAAAATTTTGTCTTTTAAAAACAAAAGATAATGAAATGAAACATCCTTTCTAATGGGTATGCCAAGAGGGCTCTTCTGGATCAAAGATGTACGTGACCTAAAACTGCCTGGAGAAAATGGACCAAGCGTGAATAAAGCCTGCCACAGAAAGCGCTTCACTAACTTGGTACTTTTTCACTCTTGTACCCCTGGTGATGATACCAAGGTTGTCTATGAGCACTTCCTGTGCAGAGATCAGAGTCGATGCCCAGAACACCGTCTTAGATGGCTGAGGACTGAATACTCTGCATAGACCACGTCATATATTCAAAAAGGGGATAAAGAGTTCCCTTTTTACAGGGAACTGAAATATATGAAAGCTCATTCTTGGGGCTGGAGTGATGGCTCAGAGGTTAAGAGAACTGACTGCTCTTCCAGAGGTCCTGAGTTCAAATCCCAGCAACCACATGGTGGCTCACAACCATCTGTAATGGGATCTGATGCCCTCTTCTGGTGTGTCTAAAGACAGATACAGTGTGCCCATATAAAAAGTTCATTCTTTGATTCACAAAAGGAATCCCCACAGAACGTTTACAAGGTCTTTTTTTGGGTTCAAGATGGTCTCACTAAGTAGCGTTGGCTGTCCTGGAACTCACTATAAAGAGCATGCCTTGAACTCACAGAGCTCCACCTGCCTCTGCTTCCCAAGGGCTGAGACTACAGGTGTGTGCCAGCTACCCAGCTAAAGCATCTTTTCAGTGGACATTTGAAATAGATGCGTGTCAATAAGCCTTCCAGAAATGCTCCAGTGCAGCAGTGGCTGGGCTCAGCTGCATCAAGTTCTTCGTGGTGGGTGTGACCTACCCTGCTCCTTTATGGCTCTAAGTCAATGTGCCTGAAGCTTGCCCCAGACCAATACATAGATTGCAGGTAAGAGCTACAGTAATTAGAACTTCTGTTAAGGTAGTAAGAGGATGGTCTAAAGAAATGAACCAGGAAATCAAATCCACAGTCAGACAGGCTATTTCTCTAGCACCTTCATTCTTCCAAATGGCGAAAAGATGTTCTTGGGCGCTGCTTGGGGTCAAGTAT
This sequence comes from Rattus norvegicus, assembly GCF_021556685.1. Lineage (NCBI taxonomy): Eukaryota > Metazoa > Chordata > Mammalia > Rodentia > Muridae > Rattus > Rattus norvegicus. The sequence goes on along the minus strand of NC_141537.1, from coordinate 105,122,590 downwards.
CCTCGTTTCCCCATCTGAGCCTCATCAATTCCTGGAGCTGCTGGTGCTCCTTCTGTAATGAGATAAACCCTTTTTTGTCCCCATTCTTGAAACGACCATAAACATCAATGTACAGAGCAGCATCTCTTCAACCCAGATTTCTACCCACACTGATTTCTGGAGTACTGAATGCAACACACTATTATATAAAACCAGAGAAGAGCACGAGAGGGCATCCCACCAGCTCACATTAACATAACTATTTTCACTTTTAAATATTCTTTCCCAGTGCTTTGGCTCATGTAAATACTTTGCACGACACAGATTTTTGCCAGGCATGGTAGCACAGGTCTATTACCCCAAGGACTCAGGCGGATGAGGCAGAAGGATCATGAGTTTTAGGAAAACGTGGGCTAACAGTGAGATATTACCTCAAAAACCCCCAAAATCTTCCATGGATTTGTTATCATCAAAATCCTGCTCATTTGGTGTTCTAGGGGAGCACACGAACGAACAGCTGCTATACAGCTTTCCTCTGACCGCCTTTCTGCTTGTTACTGAGACAATCTTAAGTAGCCCAGGCTAGCCTTGACTTCCTGACTATAGAGAGCCCTTTGGGGCTACTTCCTTCTAGACACTTGGCAGGAATCTGACACTATTGGGACAACTGAAATAAGTGCAAGGCAGAAATCTGGCTTTGGGCTTGGGCTGGGATACTGATTACTGGTAGAATATCCACCTGGCATGACCAAGGCCTTGGGTTTAATCCCCAGTACTGGAAGAAAACAAGTAACATCATCTTTATGGACACAGGACTCACCAGAGAGGGTCAGGGAAGCAAAAGTAAAAATAAACGTAGGGAGACTTTTTTAAATTGTGTGAGTGTGAGAACGCATGTGCCATATGTGTGCACATACAGAAGTCACACATACGGAAGCTGTCTTCTCACTCACTACTTTTGGGAGTTGGTTCTCTTTGAGTCCTGGGACTAGAACATAGATTTGGGTCCTAAGCACTTTAATCCACTGAGCATTCTTACTAGTGCTACTTCATCATTGGACATCTGCCCCAAACTGGAGCTATTATCAAAAATTCTGAACATCTCTGTTTTCAGGGTCTTAGCATTTTCTAGGACAACCTAGAGGGCCATGGTAGCAACTGTCAGTGGTGCTAAGAGAAAATGTTTCTATGGCCATTTGTAGGAATGTGAAGGAAAACCCACTCTTGTGCTATTAGCTGTTCACTATCAGTCTTTCACTTGCAATCTTTCTAACAGGGTGCCGATCCCACTCTGGGTCCTAGAATACAGAAAGGCCATGACCAAAATAACCCACAAGCTTCGAATGAGGTTTGTAAGTTAATACCCACATGCTAGTGCTGGTGGATGCCTGCTCAGAGATATCGAAAAGGATACAAATTAACCAACTTAAAAAAGACTTTATGGGACACCCCCCCCCCCCGTTAAGTCTGAATTTGCTCTACAATAAAAGGTCTATTAAAAACCAGCACAGATTTGTTATTTACACCAATGTTTGCCAGAGTCTCAAAGCAAAAGACTGAACATTCTTCTCAGGGTGGGTTGGGCAGAGATGAGTGCATATGAATGCATTTTCCTGCCTCCTCCATATCCAAAAGCCCTAGACAAGGTTCACTGATGATGTTATCTGCTGCACCTTCATGGATGTGCCTCAGCTCTGGGTGGGCTCTGCAATTGCCACTTGTGTGAGCTGCCAACAGGTCTGAGAAGCAGCCTCCCTGAGCCTCTCACAGCATACAACAGAGCCAAGAGCACATCGCAGGTTCTGTGTTTTCTGACTTGGCATATAGATTATATGATTAAAAAATGAATCAGAGCGCCTAGTAAACACATACAGCCAGATACAGACTAGTTTCAGTACTTCTCAAACTACCTTATTAATTCTCACTTCAGAATTAAACAACTAAAACCATGTTAAAAAAGGAAAGTTGTTCATCCCAGTTTTTTCTCTACACCCCATGAACGGAGCAGAGCTGACAAGATGTCTTCTGTCTACACAGATAGTCAGGAGCAACTGGCAGGAAGTCCTCATGTTCTCCTGAGTTCTTTCAATTTTTAAATATTCAAAATAAATCCATACTTGCTACATAATAAAATACTTAAAACGCTTGCCAGGCAAAACTAAAAGTTCTTATTCAACAAGCTTTCAATGGTTGGGTATTGTGTCGAATACCTGTAATCCCACAATTTCAGAATGATCAGGAGGTTAAGGCCAGTTTACACTACAAGAGATCCTGTTACAAAACAAAACAAACTCTTTCAAAGAAACAACCACATACTCCTAGCACTAAAGGAAACTAAAGGCAGGAAGATTGAGAGTTTGATGTCAACCTAAGCTGCATAGCAAGATCTGGTCTCAAAACACCCAAAACAAAGGCACCTGTAGGACACTGTCTCCTAGCATAGCCCCTGCTGCCCCTTCCCTGGTGACAGGCCTGGGATGGGTCTTCCTCAAGCTCTCCCAGAGATCTAAGAAGCCTGGAAACATCTGAAGCCACACATAAGAAAGTGGCTAGAACTCCTAAGGGATCCAGCTGCTTACCTGGGAGTTCTGCATCCTTCTGGCCAGACTTCTTGTGCACCATGGCTGGATATGTTATTGTTAGCTTACTATTGTGCTCCTTTCGAACCACTGACCGTCCCGTCCTACACACAGGGAGATTTGTAGAGAGAAACAAACCCCAGTGAGACATTTAATAATGGTGCTGAGTGATTAACCAAAGCCATCTCAAGCAAGGAACAGGAAGGGGACGGCTGAGGGCCAGCACTCACTTGCAGTGTGGACAGCGCTTAGCAGCCATGTGTGTCTTCCAGAAGTGAGCGACAAGTTTGCTTCTGCTCTCGCACACATTTTTCACCTGTTTAAAAAGTCAGAGAATATTAGAGTGATTCATTTCTAGGTAGGTCTCACTTTGTAGCCCAGACTAGCCTCAAATTTGCAATCTTCTCGCTTCAGCCTCTCAAATAATGGGATTATAAATGTGTACTACTGTACCTGCAGCAGAGTGCCACTCTGAAGAGGATCCAGTCTGTATGCTTTGAATGGTTTTTCACTTTTTATTTACCTAAATTGCCCAGTGGTGGTTTGAATGAGAAATGTTCCCGAAAATTCAACCATTTGGACACTTACTTGGTCCCAAGCTGGTTGCACTGTTTGGAGAGGTTATGAAAGCTTTAGGAGGTCTGGTTGGGGGAGGCGTATCAGTGGAGACAAGCTTTAAGAGTTCACAGACCTGCCCCACTTTCAGTGTGATTTCTGCTTCATGTTTGCAGCGGAGACTGGGAGATTGGTCTCTCAGGCTGGGGCCTCCTGCCATTACAGCTCCACTGGAGAAGTAAATAAACTCCTTCCTCACAGCAACAAAAACTAAAATACACCCTCACTTAAACAGACACGGTCTTTCTATAGGTAATCAAACATTATCAAGGACAAGAAACTGAGGTTCCTCAAGAGGGGCTTTTTGGTCTTGAAATTGCCAACTGCATCCTATTCCCTAGCACACATGTGGTGTGGACTTTGATGAATCAGCTGGAAATGATGCAGAGCCTTTGACCAGGAAACACTAATATCTCTGTGTGGACCAGTACTCATTCGTACTCTGTGGTTTGTCACTCGGGCAATCTCTGCATTCTTGGTTTATTTACTAAAATGTTCAGAAGATCCTGTCACTCTCATGTACAGTAGCACAGACACTGCCCACGGTCTCTCTTGCTAAAGGACAGACTGACTCCTAAACTGAGACAACTTCACAGAGGACTGTGAATATGACCCTGACATACTGCACCTTTGGGCATATTTTTAAAAGATGTACTGACTGTAATTAAAAATTCTCATCTGCTCTGTATCCTAGTATGGCACTGCAGAAGTCAGCTACAGCAGATGAACACAGATTGTTCTGTCTCAACATCAGTAATCATTTGGACAAGAATCTACAGTTGGCGATGGAACGACCCAAGGCACATATAACACATGAGTATATAGTTAAAGGCAGCCGAGCATGAGCAAAGTAGGCAGCAGGAGGCAGAGCACAGCCAGAGTTGAGGAGAGTGCCTGGCTAAGCTCTCCCAGCTCCCCAAAGCCTCTGTCAGGATCCAGGTGCTGTTCACTGAGGCCAGATTAACACTCACTGCCCAAACATCAAGGACTTCCTTCACTGTCCCGAACCTACGCAGATGTGCCAGGATGAGGTTTTTCAAGAACACAACTAAGAAAAAGACATTTACTGAAAAGGAGACTCTTTTTTTTTTAAATTCAAATTATGCAAATGTATGTTTGTCAGTGTGCAGGTAGGTATGTGCATGTGAGTGTTGGTGACCACAGAGGTCAGAGGTATCAGGGCTCTCTGAAGCAGGTGGTTGTGAGCCATCTACCATGGGTGCTGGGGGTCAGACTCCAGTCTTCTCAAGAGCAGTAACTGCTGAGTCCTTTCTCTCAGCAACAGCTCTGAGTTCTCACAGGGCGACTCTTGGAAGAAATGATAGGAAAAGCAAAGGCAATGTCACTACTGCCTTTAACTGTAATGTCATCCTTCTGGATACATCTTGACTATTTAACATGACCCTCATCATACTATCAGACCAAGAACATAAACTTTCTCAGAAAGCTATGACTAAGAAAGATCAAGAATCCATTAGGGGGCTTGGAATAAGTGCAGGTTAATTTAGCTTTTAAGACAAGCCTCAGGGTGTGGCTGGGCTCTCCCTGATGCTTCCCCAGATGGTTCTCAGGGTTCCCGACATGGTGATTCTCTTGGCCTCAAATAGGTCCCACCCAGAAGCTTTCTGAACTTCCACAGTCCTGCTCTAGACCAATTAAGTGGTATGATACCTGGTCATAAAATGAGTTCAACTTGAAGTTTCTTCTTACAATTGATTACCTACACCACTCATTCAGAGCAAATGAATTCTTTCACAGATGCCTCAAGGGAGAGATAAGATAGCAGGGATTTAGAAAACGTACAGGGCAGGGGATGGAGTGGAGGTAGAGACAATGTTCCCACACAGTTGCTTGCTGGATGCTTACTTACTCTAGTGTCATCTAACCCTGCTGGTAGCCATAAAAGAGGAAATGAGGGGCTGGGGATTTAGCTCAGTGGTAGAGCGCTTACCTAGGAAGCGCAAGGCCCTGGGCTCGGTCCCCAGCTCCGAAAAAAAGAACCAAAAAGAGGAAATGAACATTCAAAAATTTGCAAAATCATGCAACTCATAAGAGAGAGCTGGGCCTGAAAACTAAGTGTACCCTGGGAAGCCAGAAACCCGTGCAAATGACAGCATAGAGGAACTGTGGTCACTATACTAAAAGCAGATCATTACACAAAGGTAGATGCTGGTAACTTACATGTGCACCCTGGGACCCCAGGAGGTTATTCTGCAGAATTTTGCTTGTGTACTCTTCTAACTCTTCTTGAATTTCGAAGGCAGAAGGATCCGAAGTTTCTTCCAGAAACTGAAAAAGAGGAAAACTATTGTGTTACTGCAGTAAGTAAATGTCTGAGGAACACCGTGGTTGGTTTTTCAAGAGCAGAGATCAATCTCGGAAATAAAACCATAGCTACTGTGTTTTAAAACTGCAGGACTACGGATGCCATCAGTGGTGGGGCTGAGTGCTCAGAGTATATGTGAGCTATGGCCCACTCAGTATCCATTTGAAGCCCCCAAATGATGCAGGAACAGAAATCAACAATCTAGAATGAGAACAAAGATGCTATCACACGGGACATCACCGCTTCCCAACCCCAACAAAGGGTAACCCCCTTAGGAAAGAACACTTGTACAATTGTACAGGCAGACCAGGGCCCCACCGGAGTGAAGCAGGATGCCTCCTTTCTGAGGGAAGGCAGCAGTACCTAGCATGCTTGCTAGCAATCAAAAGGAAGTGTACCATGAGTAGGGGGCAGGAGGGGGTTTCTAATATCAAAGGCTGCCAAATAGATACAGGATTACATGTCTATTTGCACATTTTAGAAGAACAAGGAAAATAATGATGGGGGCATATGAAAAGAAGATTAAATTTGGATGAGAATTTTTGCTAATGGCAGAAATCTGTCTAGACCTGTTAGACTGAATCTCCACCTCAGGTGCTGAGTGCCAAAGGCAAACCTTCTTTCTTTCCTAAAGCATGGCCCTGAGCTCCCTGAACGAGTCGCACAGAACGACTTCGAGACACGAAATGCAGGCACTGTCCTACCCAATGCCTGCAGGATTTCTCATCTTCTACTAACTCTTTTTAGGGCATTTTATAGAGAACTTCTTGAGGCTGAAAAGATGGTTCAGGAACTAGGAGCACTAGCTGCTCTTACCCAAGACATGAGTTCAACAATCAGAATCCACAGGGTAGTTAACTACCTTCTGTAGCTGCAGTTCCAGAAAACCCAATGCTCTCCTCTGGCCTCCAAGGCACACATATACATCCGGGCAAAATACTCATACACATAAAATAAAATAAAGTAAAAATAAAATAAATAAATACATAAATAAATAAGAGAAGCTCCTTAACTAATTTTATAAGACTGAAAACTGGGGCTGGAGAGATGGCTCAGTGGTTAAGAGCACGGACTGCTCTTTCAGAGATCCTGAGTTCAATTCCCAGCAATCACATCGTGGCTCACAACCATCTATAATGGGATCTGGTATGTCTGAAGACAGCTACAGTGTACTTGTATACATAAATTAAATAAATAAATCTTTAAAAAAAAAAAAAGACTGAAAACCACATCTAGCAACACATTACAAAGCAGTACATATCACTGGGCTTGGTGGCACAGACCTTCAATCTCAGTACTCAATAGGCAGAGGAGGGAGGATTTCTCTGAGTTCAAGGCTAGCCTTGTCTACATAGCAAGTTCTAGGCTGATCAGGGCTTTAACAGGGATATCACTTAATAAAACCTTACTATGATAATCCAAACAGTAAGTTAACAGTAATAAGCTACTACCATCTAAATCCGGACACCATTCAAGCTTTCAAAGCTCTCTTTATCTTCTACTGAAAAAGCGAGTCACTTAGAGCCACTGTCTGTAGCTTACAGATGTCAACTCATTAGGGGAATAGTCCTCAGGTGCTTCTTAGAGCAGCAGGCAGTGTTTGTCTCAGAATGGAGCAGTCACTGACAGCCTTTACGTTCTTGAAGGTTAAAGGAGGGTTTGAAAAACATTCAACTTTGGATATGTCCAATGTTTCCTCACAACCAAGATTTAGCCAACAACTGTGGTAGGACAGTCCCAAAGCAATGCATCATTTTTACCATAGCTCAGAACATACCACATGATTTAAAGTTTTCCTGTCGGGTGGTGCTCACTTTGACTACTTGAGTAAGGGGGCAATTGCCAGATTCTTCTATCAGTATCTTTGTTCTAAACCTCGTGGTTAATAAAGATTATGTACGTGCACAGCAGACTGAGTGTTATAGCAGCCTGTCAATTAAATTATCACATTCAAGTCATTCTCCATTTATACCCATGTGAATTCATGGGTGCTGTAGATTCTTTGAAGTGGAAATTTCTGGTTTCTTTGGCAACTCAGTTGTATCATGTGATGTTTTTCTGGAAACCGTCTTGTGAGAGGATGTGTTTGCTGAAGCAGAGCCGTGGGAGGATGTTTTGCTAGAGCAGGCACTTGAAGGAACACGTGATATTTGGAAAAGGTATAAGAATGGCCTGACAGACAGTGGATGATGCTGGTTCGCCTTGTCATTCTTTGGTGGTCATTTGCTGCGCCAGCTCCAGTGGAGCCTGTCTGACATGAAACCATCGTGGTCAGCAGGCCAGAGCTCCTTGGAACTTGGTCTCCTGGAGATACTTGCCCATTTCCTCCTCAACTTTCTGCCTAGCTGACTCGAATAGGTACGGTCGGGAGCTACACACTGGCTCTTTTGTTTCTTTTTCTACTAACAGGAATATCGAGACCTGATTTGGTCTTTATGGACCATGCCTCTTTTGAAAGCACTAGCAAAAATTAAGTAGAAATAGAATGAAACTCTAAGAGATGTGATCAATAACTTATAACAGGAAGAATAACTGTGGAAAATCCAGACCTCCTAGATAGTGAAAGAATTAAAGCGCTAGTTATTAGAGGGGAAAGTCCTGTCAATTATAAAAAATCCAAACATTTAGGAATTCCTAACAAGTAGTTACATGGAAAAAAACATTATTTAATTAGAGGAAGGTGGTGGGCCCCTCCTTTAGGTAGAAACACTGCAGAGCCATTGCCCTACACAGGGACATGTGATGAAGAAGGTGATAGATGGGTTAATATTGATGGAAAGAGAGTATTATATTATTCTTTAAATTTTATAGAACGCTTGGCCAGATCACGTCCCTGTGCTTGCCTATTACCAAAAGGAACTATCCTATCTTTAAAAAGACAATTACATGAATTTTGGGTAAGAGAGAGTAAAATACTAAAGATTCCTTACAGCTGGCTGTCCTGTTGTTATCCGAGAGATGATATTTAGAGATTGAGGTAAATGAGGTGTATGACCACCGTCTGGCACCAGTCTGATCCTCAGGAAAATTTATTTCCTGTCTTGCTTTCTGTTCTGAACTTCATGTAAACTCTTAAACTTTTTCTTGGTTATTGTTTGACTGTACCCTGACAAGGGGCCAAAAAATTAGTTCCTGTTCAAGCATTGTATATAACCACAAAGCAGATTTCAGTAAAATTGCAGCAGATTCAAACCACCCTGAGTGTGTCGTGTCCGTCTGTCATTGCGCTGAACCTGTGCCTTCCTGATTACCAGAGCCCTGCTTCTCCCACGATGTCCTCCGTCTGAGTGGTCAGTGGCAGTCATTGTCATGACTTCACAAAAAGAAATGCCTGATGGTGTTCTGGTGGCTTCTTGCTCCTTCTGCAGGCTTGGGCCAATTGGCAGAGCCTCCGTTTCTTTTGGATCGAACTGGCGTTGCTGATCTTGAACTGAGTTTGCGAGTGGACTGCTGCTTACTTTTGTGAACTGACGTGCTGATATCCTGACAATTCAGATTGGATTTGCTCAAAGAACAATTTCTAAACAGGTACACACCCTCCTTTGCCCTATTAACCTTTCCTCTCCACTACCTCTGGTGGGTGGTGGGCTGGAAGGGAGGTTAAAGCATTTAAGAGCCTGACTAAAAGCAGGTTTCTGAAAATGTAAGCCTACAACTCCAACTGCACTCAATGGATTATAATTATTTACTATGACAATTTGTTCTGATTGTCCCAGATTTGGCCACTGTGAATCCCTCACTTGAGCTGTGTCCTTTTGGATGACTTTAGTACCAACAGACTACTGTAATTTCCCTGATCCTGGCTTACAATCAGCCATTTCTTTAATGAACCCTTGGACAAGGCATAATATGCCTGGAAGATTAGATGTGTACTGCTGTCTGCCTCTTCTCCCACTGCTCCATATGGAACCAGAAACTATCTAGCTGTTGGCATCACTGTAAGACACTAGGGCCAAACATTCTGCAGACTACTGGGGTGGCAATTGAGAACAACATACAAGCATCTCTTGACATGCTGGTTTCCATTATCAACCTACCCTGCTGAGAATCCGCTCAAGCTCATAGACTGCTTGTAGGGCTCCAACGTCTAGGACCTTCAGCTGGCAGACCAATAGGTGAATTGCAGCCCGAGGACAAGTCAGCATATGACAATTTAAACAGGAGCCTCGCAGCAGCAGGTAGAGTTTCTAAAGAGTGGGGGCAAAAGTAAATGGTGCATCAGAAAGAGACACAGTGGTGATTTTCAGTGCACACAAGAGATTTTTCTTTCCTTAAGAATTTCCTAAAAAAAAAAAAAAAAGAATTTCCTTAGGAATTCTACTTCTGCTTCTAGGCCTCTATAGCCTGTGGACATTAACAACTAGACAAACATTTTTCTTTTATGGTTTCATTTTAAAGCATTCAAATTTGAAACTCACAACAAGATACATGGTTTGAGAACAGGAATTCCTTTTGTTTTACATCAATAAATAGTTATAACACTTAAACTAAGACAACAGCTTTCTTTAATGTGCTAATATGCTATGTCTGAATATACGCCACAATCTGAAAATTAAAAAAGAACTCCTGGGGACTGAACTGAACACACACCAGTGCAGTCTAGACAGGAGCTTCATCTGGACGTTATTAGTCTTCCTTCTGCAGCTTTGCTTCTCCTGCCAAAAAGTCACACTGTGGGGTCACCTGAAAAGCCAGAAGCCTTGGGAGCACCAGAATTCCCTCTATTACTAGGGAGGTGACTGCCACTGAGCTTTCTGAAGGGCACAGAACCCTTGAAGCAAAAAGGGATAAATCAGTGCATCAGACCCTGAGTCTTGGATGGGGGGATGAGGGGCTCACTCAACTTTTCCCTCTCAGATGAACAGAATCAAGCTGTAGCTTTTTCAACTGGAATCAGACTGAAATTCTCTGGGTAAGTCTGCGGGGTAAGCTGAAGCTACAAGGTAAGCATTCCTAATGCCCTCGAGACTCTAAAATGCCAGACTTCTTGAGCCCTGACATACAAACAAATCCAACACCCGACTTCATGGTTATGGACTGAAGTAAGAATGTAGGCACATTAGAAATACATATAACTCCCTTCAGGCTGTGTATATGAGACATATATGTACACACACACACACACACACACACACACACACACACACACTCTGTTCCTTCAAACTGTGTATATGAGGTATATATATACACTATGTTCCTTCAGGCTGTGTATATGAGGTACATGTACACTATGTTCCTTCAGGCTGTGTATATGAGGTACATGTACACTATGTTCCTTCAGGCTCTGTATATGAGGTACATGTACACTATGTTCCTTCAGGCTGTGTATATGTGGTACATATACACTATGTTCCTTCAGGCTGTGTATATGAGGTACATGTACACTATGTTCCTTCAGGCTGTGTATATGAGGTACATATAAACTATGAGTGAATTCTCTGTTTATACTTGGGTTCCATTCCTACAATATCAGCATTACATAGGCTATTAGTATTCTAAAATCTGAATTTCTAAACACTTTTGGTCTCAAGCATTTGGACAATGGACACTCAGTGTGTACCATTCTAGGTCCATAAAGAGTTTTTTGGGTTTTTTCCTAAAGAAAGAGGAACAAGAGGTGATGCCCACAACCCCAGAAGTCCCAAGACCCACATGCCCAGGGTAACACGTACATCGAAGAGGAGAGGGTTGTACACTGTGAGCGGGAGGTCAATGTGGCCCAGGTGTCCGGAGCAGTTGTTGAAGTCCTGCACACAGGTAGAGCATACTTCTTTGGAATCTGCAGGACCCAAAGCCAAATCATACAGGCCATCTGCCGAAGGGTTTCCCAGGCTGTCCACATAGCGAGGATTTGTAATGGACTTAACACTTAACTTCCTGAGGAGATTAAAGAAAGACCCAGGGAAAGCTCAAGTTATTAAGTCTCTGATGTAGAAGTGAGAGAGGCATGTTATAAACCAGACCTGACTAAAAGCCTGACTAAACTTGTTGAATGGAGGAAATTTCAAACAAGAACTGAAGTAAATCATAAACAGAACATACCTTATGCAAGGTTTTATCACTTTGTTTGATGGAACTGTCAAATAACCAGCCATGTACACCAAGAGATGCATGGTATTGTGCCACATGTGACAGTAAACATCATACAGCCTATGTGTGCTCTACCCAACTGTATTTGGATGCTCATACAATGCAACAGTTGGAAAGTCTCCTTAGTCACATAAATACACTTCTACAAAGCCAATGTTGCCTTTTAAATCTCTTCTTAGAAAATTGAGGGGAGCCAGACTGTCTGACTTCCTCAGAGGCCCCAATGAAAGGACAAAGAAAACATTAGTTTTGCATCCAGAAGTGGACTTGACAATCTAGGGGAGGAGCCAGTGCCTCAAAGGAGTCAAGGTTACAGCTTCTTTGGACCCAACCAACTCTTCCCTCTGGGCTAAGGTTACCAGTCCTAAAGCAGCCATGTCTGAGGTATCCTGCATTCTCTTTGCCAACATTGTATAATTTAGCTTTCTGCTGACCTTAGCTGTTTCCCCACTACAAAGAGTATATCGGCTTGTTTAGCATGAGACACAGCTTGTACAAGACCTCCTTTCATCCCGTATCAGTTCCCCTCCAGGACCAGGTCCAGGTTAGAAAATAAGCGTAAGGACAAAGATTCCGCATGATTTTGCACTCTAGTGGGAACAACAAATCAGTGAGTTGTGTGGTCAAGTAAACTGATGGCGGTCCATAAAGAGCCGGGAGACTCCCATGGTCAATGCCACTGTAAGGACCAAGGCTACAAAGTGGCAGCTCTGCTGCTGTGGCTCTCATTAACGTGACCTTTGCTGCTAAGCTAATGTCAACAGACACTTTATCTAACTCAATGGTGTGTATGCGGTCTCTTCCCCCAGCATGGATTCAGTAATACTGAACAAATTACTCAGCTGTCATGTTTTTCAATTCTAATTTTTGAAACTGCAATAAAATATACATAAAATCTAACATGTTAACCACTTTTAGAGAGCAGTTCACTGGTATTAAGAACGTAACACTGAGCCAAGCAGTGGTGGCACACGGCTTTCATCCCAGCATTAAGGAGGCAGAGGCGGGCAGATAACTGGGAGTTCCAGGACAGCCTGGTCTACAGAGTGAGTTCCAGGACAGCTAGGGTTACAGAGAAACCTTGACTCAAAAAACCAACCAACTTACAAAAAAAAAAAAAAAAAGCCCAAATCTGTCAACATATACACCCCTCTTTCACAAACTAAAAGGAATTGCCTTTCTACCATAACACCTGGTTTGTATTAGGCCTCTGCTATGTCACCTACATATCAAATTTTACTCCCTTTTATCTCTCCTGCAATGGCCACAGGTCGGTTCTTCAGACATGCCCCGACTGTCCTTTTCTTTCTCTTCCATTCTCATACCTATCCAGTCCTGTCCATCCTCCAACGGCTGACAAATTTATTCTGAAGTGCAAATGTAATCAAGCTAACATCACCCTTACAACCTTTCTAGGTCTGCCCTTGGAAAAAGGGTATTTTGTATAACCCACCACAGTGGTTCTCAGCCTTCCTAATGCTGGAACCCACATAATACAGTTGCTTATATTGTGGTGACCCCCAACTTAAAATTATTCCATTGCTATTTCATAACTGTAATTTTGCTTCTTTTATGAATTGCAATGTAAATGTTTGATAGCTGACCCACAAGGAGGTCGAAACTCACAGGCTGAGCACTGCTGACCTACCAAGGTTTCCCTTGATGAGACCCATGCTGAAAGTTTTGGATCTGGCACTGAGTAACTAATGCTCCCTTTTATGGAGTTAGGGACTGATAGCTTTCCTTCTTCTTCAGATTAAATGCCATGCCCTTAAAATGACATGGGTGCTGGGGTCCTGCTCTCTGACTTCACTTTACTCCAGTCACCTTGGCCTCCTTGCTGTTCCTGAAAACCACAGGTAGTGAAGATTTTAAATATTCATAGTATGTAGAATATTCACAAATGCTCAAAAGAAAAACATGAAAAGCCACCTGTCATCCTCAAATCAATGCAAATCAAAACTACACTGAGATACACCCCCAACCCATTACTATATAATCAAAACCACACACACACACACACACACACACACACACACACACACACACACTAGAAGGATGTGGAGAAAGTGAAATCTTTACGATGGTGCGGTAATTATGAAAAACAGAATTAACTCTTCTGCAAAAAGCTAAAAATGGCATTAATGTTTGAACCAGGAATTCTGAGTCTGGGTATGTTCACACATCTTACTAGAAGCAGTATTCACAATTGCCAAAAACTGGAAATAGCCCAAATGTCCACCAGTGGATGAGCTGATGAAATGGCATGTATATATACCATGTACTATTATTTACTTAACCCTAAATAGGAAATAAGTTCTGATCTACTTATCTATAATTTTGAGAACAGTATGCTACGTGCATAAGCCAGTCACAACAAGACAGGCACTGACTGATTCTGTTTATTTGAATAGGAACAGTCAGAGTAACTGAAATAGAAAGTAAAAAATGGGGGTTGGGGATTTAGCTCAGTGGTAGAGTGCTTGCCTAGCAAGCACAAGGCCCTGGGTTCGGTCCCCAGCTCCGAAAAAAAAAAAAAAAAAACAAGAAAAAAGAAAAAAAAAAAAAAGAAAAAAGAAAAAAATGGTTGCCATGCGGCAGGGACAGAGAAATGAAGGCTGACTGATTATATATGGAGCTTGCATTTGCAGGGTTAAGTGTTCTAGAGGTGGGGGTAGTGGTGATGTTACCACAGTGTGATGTGACTTTTCGAGACAAGGTTTTTCTCTGTCCACGCAGTTCTGGAACTCACTCTGTAGACTAGATTGGTCTCAAACCAGAGATCCTCCTGCCTCTGCCTCCGGAACACTGGGATTAAAGGCGTACACCACCACCACCGCAAGTTGAGTTTTTAATGCAAGTCTGAGAAGTGTGTATGCTATCGTGATCAAAATGAGGATTAAAGAAGAGCCCCCAGGGCTTCATAACCGGGTTTTTTTTTTTTTTGTTTTGTTTTTTTTTTTGGTTCTTTTTTTCGGAGCTGGGGACCGAACCCAGGGCCTTGCGCTTCCTAGGCAAGCGCTCTACCACTGAGCTAAATCCCCAACCCCATAACCGGGGTTTTGATCCAAGATTTAAAAGTTCATCATCACTTGGACCAGGAGAGACTAATTAGGAAGTTGATAAGCATGTGAAGTAATGAGAGTATAATTGACATAAAACTAGTTAATTAATGAGGAAGATGAACGTATGAAAATTCAGCAAGGCAGAAAACCCCACTTTCAGAGCATTCATTCCCACTACAAGCACGCAGGTGCGAGTCAGCCAGACCCCTGCTCCCCGGAATGGCTCCGCTCAAAGCCTTCTGGGAATCGTAGTTCCCGGCTCCAAATTCCACAACCCTGCTCTATACACATCCCACCAACCCCTTACTTGAGCTCCTCGGCCGAATACATCCCGAAGGAAATGCCCTGAAGCCGCCGCCATGGCGTGTGCTTGGAGGCCAGCATCTTCCGAGTCAGTTTTGAGGTTCGTCCCTACGAGAGAAGTTCCAGTCAGCCAGGGAGTACTCCACTTCAAGCTTCTAGCGCAGAGCCACCATGTGTTTTCCACTGCGCTTGCGCGCGGGAAACGCGGCCCACCGTAATGGCTTGGACGAGTTCACTTTTGCTTTCGGGGTGAGGTAGGAGTGGAAAAAAACAGTCTCGAAGTCCTCATTCAGTTTAAAAACAAAATTACACAGGAGACGTTAGGACAGCATTTCAGGTAAATTTGTTCGAGGTGAATAATATGT
Organism: Rattus norvegicus; assembly: GCF_021556685.1. Taxonomy (NCBI): domain Eukaryota; kingdom Metazoa; phylum Chordata; class Mammalia; order Rodentia; family Muridae; genus Rattus; species Rattus norvegicus. Next base: position 105,107,268 of record NC_141537.1, on the reverse strand, counting down.
ACTGAACCTTCCGTTGTTAGTCTTACCAAACATGACCTTGTAACCACCCATTTGGAGATGAGATGTTCCACGCCAGCCCCGCCCCTCGACCCTGTAGGCGGAGGGCGTTCCCAACGTGCTCTGCGAGGAGTTCAAAGATGGCGGCGGCAGTGGCTGCTCGCTGTTTGCCCTTTCGCAGCGGTCTTGTCTTGCTGCGGACCACTCGGGAAACGGGTGTGTATGAACCGAAGCTCTGTTGCAGGTAAGAAGACCTGGAGTAAGTTCCGTCTTGCATTTCCCTGAGAGTCGTGAAGTAGGTGAGATGCAAAGGTATTTGCATGCTGCAGGCCCCGCGCTCTCAAGGGTAACACGAGGTAGCGGCGTAATAAGATTTGAACTGAACTGCAAGTATTGTTTCAGGAGATTTTTGTTGGTTGACTGTAGTACGATATAGAATTAAAATTGCCCTTTAAACTAGGGCCCTGTTCTCGTGAAGTTTACATTCCCCTGAGTACCTCTACAAACCCCTACACAAATTTCTTTAACCTCCCTCCCATATTCATTTTAACTATGCCAAAAGGAAAGGGCAAATAGATCTTTCCTAAATAAAGGACAGGCTATTACCATCGTGGACTGGATATTATGAGAAACTTAAGCTGAGAAGATTAGGCTTTAGTAAAAAGCAGAAAAGCCTTAAAAACGTCTGACCACAGCCTTTCCATCTTGTGATAATTACAGCTGAGGACATAATGTAATTTCTTTTTACATCCTTCATACAGTGGCCTGGTGGAAGTATGAGAGGCATTTAGAGGTAGTGTAAACTCAATTTATTTTTGTATATTGATCCAAAAACTTCATATGAGCTAATTACACACTACTACTGAGTTAAAACTTCATATGAGCTAATTACACACTACTACTGAGTTAAAACTTCATATGAGCTAATTACACACTACTACTGAGTTAAAATCATCTATCCAATAAAAACTTATGCTTAGTGTTATATTCAGTTGACTGATAGTAGACAAATCTTTAGAGTGAATTTTAAGTAGTAATAACTGTCTGAAAGAACTGTAGGGAAAACTGGAAGGAGAAAACCAGCTCCACAAAGTTGCTGTGTGGCCATGGAGGTACAATCACACAAAATAATAAAAGCTTTTTAAAAATAGGTAAAACAATACCTTAATCTTTGTGGATTTATTTTAGGATATTAAGTGTGAAGTTATCCATGAATATGATATTCTGAAACTATTCTGCACAAAAATAATTTTTGAGGTTCTGAGATCATAGTGGTTAAAAGACTTAAGTTGTTAGTATATTGTTAATTATTAAAAGTAGTGGACTATAATAAAGCCATGAGTGATCTTAGCTTTGTTCTGATTGCTTTAAGTGAGGTAGGCTTTTGCTTTCTGGGTAGTGTCTAATAAAAACAACTCAACTGAATTGATTCAACTCAGGTTCATTTCTCTGTATTTCAAATGAGCTGTTCAGATTGTTCCAATGCTATTGAATTTTCCCTTTTTAACCTGGATTGTTCGGTAACGAGATTACATGTTTAAATCTGTTTAAATCATGTTTAAGACTGTAGCTTAGTGATCCAGAGCTTGCCTAGTATAGTTGAGGCTCTGGTTTGATTTCTAACATCAGAAAGCAGTGAATTAATCAATCTTGACTGCCTGTTATATATGCATTGAACATGCTGTTTTGACAGTATCTTCCCAGTACATGTTGATGTTAGGTATACAGCCTAGTCTGTTTGACCCACAGTAATTAGAAAATGGGGCTCAAAATGTATGCGTGCAGGTAGAGATGAGCTCTGAGCAGTACTAACATTAGGATTTGTTTTATTTTTAATGCAGATTTTATCCTGGAAGTGAATCCCTCCCAAAGGTTGAAGGAACAGATATAACAGGTATTTTTAAAACTATGGAAAATAGAATTTTTTTAAATGAAAAGACATTGTATTTCTTTGTGTTATTAGAAAACTGATTATGTTCATTTTTTCTCTGCAAGGGATTGAAGAAATAGTCATTCCAAAAAAGAAAACATGGTGAGTATTTTGCTATTTATTTAGCAAGTGGTTGGATGTTTATTGTAAATGAAACATAAGGATTTAAACAGTGCCTAGCACATAGACAAATACTATGTTGGCTGTTACTTGTGATACACTTTTATGTGTAAACTATACATTTAGTTTATAATTGAACTATTAGGTATACTTTTTGTGTAATACTTTTGATTTTAGTGGCTATATAATATCATTATATAAATATCATTAGATTCATTTGTTTCCCTTGCACAAGAGGAGGAACAGTGGCTAGCCAAGGTACCAGACTCCTTTAGTCTCAGCACACAAGAGGCAGCGGATGGGATCTCTGCATTTAAGGACAAGTCTATCTAATGAGTTCATATGATAACGCCCTGTCTTTAAACAAGAATAGGGATAATGGACCACTGGAGCTAAGAGTAGGGACTTGGTTAGCTGTGAATTCTGCATCCTCACATACTGCCCTCTGACAACCTTTATACCCAGAAAACTACAAGAAATACAACAGGAGGAATACTCTAATTGTCACCTGCCTGTGTTGTATCTCATAGTCCTATATGTATGCAGTTTTACCCATATAGCTAGTCAGAATTTAGGTATATATTGAGTGTTGTTTTGTAGTGCATACTCCTGTAATCTCAGCACTTGAGGCAGAAGTTGGAGGCTTGTCACAAGATCCAGGCAGCCAGCTGTTTATTAAAACTGCCCTTTCCTATTGGTAGATCTTGTGAGATTGTGCGGGAAGGGTGCAGGAAGGCAGAATGTAATGTGATCGTTGATTATGGTGGTAGTTCAGGAGGGCCTGGGGGAAATGTTAGGAAACAAGAAATGGCATTGGTCGGCAAGTCAAGGCCTTTTAAAAATTCAGTTTATAAGCTAAGGATGGTTAGTTGGGGGGATGGTTTAGGGGAAAAAAGGTAACTTGAAAATTACACAAAAAAAGTGTCAAATTTTGTGTGGACTGCAACCTGCTTTGTTCACATATTTCTTGCCTTTTATTGTGTGCAGCAATACCTTTACCACCCCACCCACCCCACAAAAAGAAATAGTGTAGGGTGGTTATTGAACCCTGGTGTGGAGCCTCTGTTTCTAGGCTTAGCATATGTATTTTTAGACTACAGATGCCTTTTGTCATTAAAGCTGTGACCTTGCAGATCTCACAGTGCCATAGAAAATGAATAGATTTTAGTTGTTGTGCATTTCCTTGAGGATGACATGGTGAAGGCAGGGAATGAAGTTAGTTTAGATTATGAGGTAACTTTAAGAGGGCAAAAAGCCTACCTAGTATTTATACCAGAAATACAATTTAAAACCTTCCAGATTAGCAAAGAGTGAAAACATGTGCTTAGAAGTATTTGTTGATGGAAGAGCAAATTTGAACAATGATTTGGACAGAAATAGGATCAGAATTTAAGATCATGTTAATATCTTACTGGCTAGCCACTCAGAAGGAACATTTGCATATATACCCAAAGTGCTTGAGAGCACTCTCAGTTGAACAGCTAGATACCGGTCTTTGAGTGAACACATAGTAGAAATAACATGCTATCTATAACATTTAAAAACATTCCTTACATCTGCATAGCCACATGGACAGTAGAAACTTCTGTAAACATGTTCCAAGTGACAACAAGCTGATTGTTTTTGTTTTGTTTTAGTCTGCTTATGCTTAAAATTATCTATAAAAGTCCCTGGGAATGGAGGGTTGATAATGAACTTGCCTTGAACAGTTGAAGCCTTGGATTCACTTCTAATACTGCCTGAAACTGGGTGTCCTGGTGCATGCCTGTCCTATCACTAAGAGGACCAGAAGTGTAAGGTCATCCTCGGCAACACAGGGAGTTTCAGGCCAGCCTAGACTACATAAAACCCTGTCTCAAAGAGAAATTTTATTCTGGAGATAAGAAAATCATGGTGGGTAGGATCACAGTATCCATCAGACACCATAGTAAGGATGCAAGCAAGTCACTGCAGAAACTCTGCTTGAGTTGTTCCAGGGTAGAGGCAAGAGTCTGGATGTTAGCAAGAGTCCAGAAAGCTGCTCTAAGAATGCGTAAGGAAGTGGGTTGAAGGAAGTCAGCAAGGTAGATTTATGGGCAGAGAGAGAAGAAATTGCTTTTCTTGGGTATGGTATTAGAGACCAGTTAGAGTACATATGAAGCAAAGGGAAGGAGGAATGTGTACCTGTCAAAAGAAACAGGATTTTGGTGCAGAGGGTCTACCCCACAAGAACTCTAAGCTCCATTCTCTAGTTCTTGATTAGAGTCTAGCCCTGAAGTCCAGGTGGTCTCAAACCTTCAATCCAACCTCTTCCTCCCTTTGAGAAATAAGTCCTGGCCCTGGGTGAGAGCTGAACTGTCTGTCTTGATTTATGCCCAGTGTCCTATGAGAGTAGACTGACGTGTTTATTTTGTAAGTATTTTAATCTTGATAAAGGCTGACCTGTGGTTCTAATTCTAGGGATAAAGTGGCCGTTCTTCAAGCACTTGCATCCACAGTAACCAGGGTAAGTAGGCTTTTCAAGGTTAATAATACATTCAATGTTATAGCTCTTTATTCATAATTAAGCTGTTGTGCATCTAGAAATTTTTTTAAAAGATAATTCAATCCCTACTTTTGGAAAGTGGGAAAACAGGTTTTACAGTGACCAGCATAGGGCTGGCTAGGGTGTGATGCCCATGTAGTGTTTTTGCAGCATACTGATAGTTGTGTGTTTGTTTGTTTTGTTTGCTCTCTATAATATAGTTCTGGCTGTCCTGGTACTTGCTATGTAGATCAGGCTGGCCTTGTGCTCAAAGATCCTCTTGTCTCTGCCTCCCAAGTCTTAGGATTTTTTACAGGTGTGCACTATGGGGCCCAGCTCATACTAATCATTTTTATCACTGGAAAAGCTTCTTAAAATATGTTTCTAAAAATAACATGAAGTAATTAATTAGTTAATAAAAAAAGAGGTGCTTGTTTCTAAGGGATTCGGGAACCATGTCTTTGTCTTTGTACAGACTCTGAGACATGGGTATTTCCTGCTGGTGGTAATACATTGGTCAAAATATAGATCCTTGGATAGGTGCAGTAGAACATGCTTTTAATCCCAGTCTGATCTACATTGTGGGTATAGGATAGATCAAAAAAACCCCCAAAGCTCTGAGGTCAGTTGTCCACATAGAAGGCCCTAACGGGAGGATAGGTCTCCAAGAGTCACACACACAGTTCTGAGTAGAATTTCAGATGCCTATTTACAGACAAATGAACTGCTCAACAACTGTCCACTGATTCATTGGAGGCAAGATTTCAGCCAATTTCAAGAGCTCAGCTGAAAGGCTAGTTTAACTAGCCAGTATTCTGGGAATCTCTTGTCCCTGCGTTGTGAGTGCTAGAATTATAGGAGTGCTGGCATACCCATCCCATACTTACTTAGGACTCATGCTTGTTTGGCAAGTGCTGTATCTGTTTAGATATTCCCAAGCCCCTGGAGAAGGAACTATCAAGTAAAGTTGCACATGGGTGCATAGTGACTGTGCAGTGAAAGAAATCTTATTGCAGGAAACCGCTGGCGGGAGCAGTTAATTCATGGGTCCTTAACTAGAGTTTAAAGCAGTGATAGTCCTGACAACAGACTGAAATCCTACGAAATAGACTGAGGAATTAGCACAGTGCTAAAATGCTTACTAATTAATGTGTGAGACCCTGGGTTCTATCCTAGAACCAAGAGAAGAAAAAACCTTTTAAGATGGAGCTATGGGGGTTTGTACTTAACAACTCTATGTTGTGCAAAAGTTGGGGGAAAGTCTTACTGATATGTGTGTTTTCTTTTTATATGTGCAGGCATATGACCATATTCCTACATGCATATATACTGTCTAAAACGTTATTTACAGAACTTGTGATCATTCAAGCTTAGAGGATTTTAGTGAAAATCTAACAAGATGTATGTGCCTTTTCCACAGGATCCTACAGCTGCACCTTACATGTTTCAGGATGACCCTTACCTCATACCAACCTCTGCGATGGAGTCTGTGAGTACTAGTGTGTCACTTTTCTAGTGACTTTTAAAAGCCTTACTGGTTTGTGTAAGGATATATAAGTAGCTAAATTATTAAAATAAAATAAGAAACCTTGGAAAGCTTACAAATACTGACAAATTGGTAGATTCTGAATCTTAATTTTATCAAAAAATATTTAAGTATTCTGAAAATGATTTTGGTTTAGTTTTTGTTGCTTTTTTAATATTAAGGTCTTGACTCTAACACTTAAGCAAACCATATGTGTCTGTAGTGTATTATATATAAAACATGACCTGAAATTAATGGCATACTCAGAAATGAGATCTGTGAAGTACTATAACTTGGTTTGTAATTGGGAGTTCTTGTATTATTGTATTTTTTCTGGTAGAAAGGGAGCAATTTTTGCTGAAGGTGTAGTTTTGCTTAAGTCTAAATTATTATATGTTAAGCGCTAATTTGTATTTTTTCTTATTTAGCGTTCGTTTTTATTGGCAAAGAAATCTGGAGAGACTGCAGCAAAGTTTATTATTAATTCACATCCCAAATATTTCCAAAAGGATATAGCTGAGCCTCATATACCGGTAAGGAGAGGTGATTGTGTCTTTTCCATAGTACTGTGAATACAAATTAAATCTCACATCCACCGCTGATTTAGCTATTTTAGTGCCCAGGATATTGGAGTGAGAACCTTTGCTAACCTTTTAAAATTGCTTTTGTGTGTGAATCTTCTCTGTGAGAGTTCCTTTTCAGGGACCTCTAGTGGCTTCTAGCATTTCCTTATAAATGTTGTCTTTATAAAGGCGCCATGCTCCATTTTTCTCTTTTTACAGTCTGCACTTTCTGTTTTGGTCATTTTTGCACTCTGTTGGTGTTGTGTGTCTTGCCCACATTCTTCTTCTTGGGGCTTGAGGCCATATTTCTGACACCCCTTGGTCCAGGCATTGTGGGCCAGGTGTCTGTAGAGTGTCCGCCCAGCAGCCACTGCAGTCAGTTAAACAGTATGAGTGAGAAATGCCTTCCTCAGCCCCTCATCCTGCCTGCAGCTTCTCCCTTCCCCTTTCTTCCGCAAACTCAAACCCACACAAACCTCTTCTACTGCAGCTTCTGTGACAGACTAGCAAGCCAGGACAGTTGTGTAGTAGGAATATTAGAACGGTGATAGTTGGAGAATGCTCATTTGTTGGCCCACCACTCGCCCTTTTGGCTGGCAGTGCTCCTATGCTTGGCTTCCGCGTCACTTGTTGGAAGCCTTCTGGGGTCTCCTACCTTGGAGGTGGTGTCATTTTACACTGTACTGTGATTGACTGTCTCTATTTCTGGGGTTTGGTGTTGGTGATAGACTATAGAACCTCCTGTAAGCTTTCTGTCATTAGTTATACCCTGTGTGGATTGATTTTCCTGCTATGACAAAATACCTGACAAGCAATTTAATGAAGAAGGAAAGTTTTAGTTCAGCTTAGAGTTTAAGGAAATACAGCCCATCATGGTAGGAAAGCATCTTAGCAAGAGCAGCAAGTAACTAGTCACAGTATAACAGAAGAGGGAGCAGAAGCCATGCATCCTAGTGGTTAGCTCACGTTCTCTTTATATGCAGTCCAGAACCTGTGTGGAATGATATCAGTCACACTTAGAATGCTTCTTTCCACCTCAGTTAACTGACCTAGGGAATTCCTCACAGGCCGGTCCAGAGACTTGTCTTTTTGGTTATTCTTGAATTTCAACTTGACAGCATTAACTGTCATCAGAATAGGAGTGCTTGGAAGGTAGAGCACCCCCTTTAAAAAAAAAAAAAAAGAAATCTCAGAATCCCTAATGCCTAGCTCAGTACTTGGAGTAAAGTTGTTCCCTTTTGAAATGTATTTGAAAAATTAGTAAATGAAGTAAAATCAAAACACCTGGAAGCAAAGTATTTAGCTCAGCCTCAGGTTAAGACCCTTGGTTGGGGGGTTGGGGATTTAGCTCAGTGGTAGAGCACTAGCCTAGCAAGCACAAGGTCCTGGGTTCGGTCCCCAGCTCCGAAAAAAAAAGAAGAAGAAAAAAAAAAAGACCCTTGGTTGGAAATAGGGAGTGAATATTTATGTTTGAATGTTCTTAAATTTCCATCAAGTCAGTAGCTGCTAAACAGTGTTCTGTCTTCCCAGGCTGTAGACGTTTACTGGCCTTTCTCGTTCTTACCTGGATATTTTGGTTTAGGTTTTGTGCTAAGCTGTTTATGTTCAGATGCAAGTGTAATGCAGTGCAGGAAACAGGATCTGGAACCAACTGCCAGTTTACTTGGGTCTCTGGATGCTAACAGCGTCAGTAGTGTTACCCTGCTACCCTGGACTGTAGTCATTCACTTCTCCTTGTTCTAGTGCTTAATGCCCGAGTACTTGGAGCCTCAGATTGAAGGTGTGAGTGAAGCTGCCCTGAAGGAACGAGTCAAACTCAAAAGAGTCAAAGCTTCAGTGGACATTTTTGACCAGCTCTTGCAAGCAGGTGACTCATTTCAGTCAGAGCCCCTCTTGGAATATGGGTCATTTTATATGGCCCACTTAACTATGAATAAAAATAGCAAATAGCGCTTACTCTGCTTGATGGCGACGTTTGTGATTTCAGTGGTATAATACCATAATTCATATTCTGCTCCAGCTTCACCCTGAAATTATAAGTGAGGTAGAACTGCGGGTTTATTACTTGCTTTTGTCCTCTGTATTCTGGCAAAGGAAATACATGGCCTCTGTTTATGTGTGAGGGTTTTGTTTGCGTGTATATCTGCATCATTTGTGGGCCTAGTTTCAGGGGAGGCCAGAAGAGGACCTGTGATCTTCCTTAACTGCACTGTCTTCAGACAAAGAAGAAGGCATCAGATCCCATTACAGATGGTAGTGAGCCACCATGTGGTTGCTGGGATTTGAACTCAGGACCTCTGGAAGAGCAGTCAGTGCTCTTAACCACTGAGCCATCTCTCCAGCTCCTTAACTGCACTTATTTTATCCCTGTTGTGAGTGCTGGGAAGCAAACCAAGTCCTATGGAAGAGCAAGCAGCAAGTGCTCTTAACTACTGAACTGAGCATCTATCTTTTCACCCCCAGAGAAATGTTTTAAAAGAAAGACTTGTTCAGTGGAGATCAGGGACTTGGATGTTGATAGGGTTCTGCCTCACTTAGTAATCTAGAAAAGACCATGTAATTTTTCTGAGCATCTAACTAATGTCCTTTTGTGTTTTGCATTAGATCTGCATGACTTTATTAATAAGTATAATTCTAGGTAACATGACTGATAAGCTACTATAAATAAAGATGTGATCTCTTCAAAGTCAGCTGTTATCATTAAATTTTAGGAGTCTACACTGCTGTTAAGTGAATTAGAATAAAAATTTTGCTAAGCATAAAAGAAACAAACTTGCTTATAGAACCCAAAACTACCAGCCCAGGGATGGCACCACTGACAATGGGCTGGCCCTTCCCCCTTGATCACTAATTGAGAAAATACCTTACAGCTGGATCTCATGGAGGTATTTCCTCAGGGGAGGCTCCTTTTCTCTGTGATAACTCCAGCTTATGTCAAGTTGACACACAAAAAACAGCCATTACAGGGGAACCTGGGACAGAATCAGCAGAAAGCCATCATACATTCTATGTGCTAATTGGGGATATGGTAGTAGGGATTGAGTATGCAGCCAATAAGCTGCCAGTAGTAGAGAAGAAGGGAGGAATCTCAACAGGCTTTGCTTGTTGGGTGTTTCAACGTTTGTTTTTTCTCCTAACCACAGGAACCACAGTCTCTCTTGAAACAACTAATAGTCTTTTGGATTTATTGTGTTACTATGGTGATCAAGAGCCCCCAGCTGACTATCCTTTTCAACAAACCGAACATTTGGAAAACTTGGTAAAAAAAAAAAAAAAAATTAAAAGTTGGCTTTTTGTTTCTACAATAATGTTTTCTCAGTGGGTTGGGGTTCTGTGCCATGTGTCATAGTACTAAAAGGTTCTATTCTGATGTGGCACTGTGGCCTTCTGTAAGCACAATGGAGACACCTGAACACTTGTTTTCCATTCATTTTTATTTAGTATGTATTACTCAAAATAGTGTGTTTTGTTAGTACATTTTCATACATGTATGTAATGTATTTTAACCATACTCCCTCTTCCTCCTTTCCCCCTTCCTCCTTTCCCTCTTCTTCCTTTCCCTCTCCTTTCTTTTCTCTCTTCCTCCTTTCTCTCTTCCTCCTTTCTCTCTTTCTCCTTTCCCCCTCCTCCTTTCTCTCTTCCCCCTTTCCCTCTTCCTCCTTTCCCACTTCCTCCTTTGCCACTTCCTCCTTTCCCCCTCCTTTCTCTCTTCCTCCTTTCTCTCTTCTTCCTTTCCCCCTCCTCCTTTCTCTCTTCCTCCTTTCCCCCTCCTCCTTTCCCCCTTCCTCCTTTCTCTCTTCCTTCTTTCCCCCTCCTCCTTTCTCTCTTCCTCCTTTCCCCCTCCTCCTTTCTCTCTTCTTCCTTTCTCTCTTCCTCCTTTCCCTCTTCCTCCTTTCCCCCTCCTCCTTTCCCTCCTGCCTTCCCTCTTTCCCAGTGGTTTTTTTCATCTTTCCAAATTATCCCTTTCTACTTTGTGTTTAAGATGTATATGTTTTAGAGGATGATACATGTGAGAGAAACCAAGCAACACCTGTTTTTTTTTTTCTTTAATCTATAAGTAATCTCTAGTTTCATTTTCTTACAAATGACATAATTTTCATCTTTATAGCTGAATAGAACATTAGTGAGCTTTTTAGGGAGAGGTAAACCTAGGCCCTCCATATGGTAGGCAAGTACTGAATTGTGAAACCATCTCTACTCCCCACACTTTTTGGTTGGTGTTTTTTGTTTTGGATTTTTTTTGTTGTTGTTGTTGTTGTTTGTTTTGTTTTTTGAACCAAAGTCTCTCTGTGCCCTGGCTGTCCTGGCATTCACTCTGTAGACCATGTTGATCTAAGAGATCTGATTACCTCTGCCTTCCAAGTACTGGGATTAAAGGTGTACATCACCAATGCCCTGCCCTGTTTTTTTGTTTGTTTGTTTGGTTGGTTGGTTGGTTGGTTTGGTTTTTGAAATAATTATCTTGCTAATTAAGTTGCTTGGACTAGCCCTAAATTCAAATTCTACATGCTTTGGTCTCCTAGGTAGCTGGCTTGTAGGCTCTATTTTTAGGCCTAGCTATGCATAACTGGGTATGCTGGCTTACACTTTTAATCCCAGCACAGAGGTGGAAGGCAGATCTCTTGAGTTTGAGGCCAGCCTGGTCAGATTTTAGATGTGACTTGCTTTCCTCAGTGTGCACTAATTCCACATTAAATGTATTAACTGTGGGTGTGAACATATTGGGGGGTTTTCTTTGCCTTTTGATAATCTGTTATTTCCTTTAGGTTTTTGAATTTCCTTTTCTGATTTTTTAAGTAGCTTTCAAGCAAGTGTTTTTTTACCCTGTATCTCATCTGTTCTAGGAAGAGGCTGCTGAGGAAAACAACCAAACACCCAGGATGGAGTCTGGTCTTTGGAAGTATGTTAAATATGAAACCCTGTGTTATGGGAACTTTACAGTACATGAAAAATATGCTGCCTTGTCTTCTGGAGTTGCCATCCTATAAAATGTTCTAAAATAGAAACTTTTCCATTTTACATATATATTCCACAATCTGCCTTTGTATACTTATATTTTATACCTTTTGTCTTTTGTTTTGTTTCATGAGACAGAGACTCTCTGTAGTCTTGGTTGTCCGGGAGCTCACTATGTAGAAGTGGCCAGCATCAAACTCGCAAAGATCCTTGTGCCTCCTGAGTGCTGGGATTAAAAGTGTGTGCCACTATACCTGGCTTCTTGGTTACTGCCTTTATTTAAGATTCCAGGCCATCCTCAAATGTGGGCCATTCCTGCCTCTGCCTGGGATTGGTATAAGCAGTGCACAGCATCACTTGCGGCTTAGACTACTTTTTATAGGTTGTTACCGCCTGCCAGTGTACAAAACTCCACTCAGGGTTTGACCTGGATGTCCTTTTTGTCATTTTTCATCTGTGTGTAGTTTAATGAGTAGTGCTACCCTGGGATGTAGATTCCCTAACTAATTCTGAAAGATTTGATTGCATGTATAGAGGAGAAAGGCTACCATTATACTGGTTTAGAGAGATGGCTCAGTAGTTAAGAGAATTTCCTATTCTCACTGAGATTCCAAGTTCTGTTCCCAGCATCTTATATGTAATTCCAGCTCTGGGAGATGTGACCTCCATGGGCACTGGCACAAACATGGACTTTGTAGTAAGATCTTAGCTGATATCCTAGGGTGTTCAGTATTCAGGAACATTTACACAAGATAGGTACCATTTTCTTACCCTCTAGTAAAGAGGCAAAACTGCTTATGCTAGAATATGGCAAGACTTGGGAGCAAGGCCACCTTGGGGAATTTGTTTCAGAGTATAAGAAGTGGGACAGAGAAACAGCCTCTGCTGTGTATCTTGTTCTTTGTGTTTGACTCGGGTATTTCTTAGATGTTAATAACCACTTTCCCGGCCATGGGCCTGAGAGCTGTGAACGTGTAGACAACTTGAGATCTTTAACATATTTTGAGGTGATAACCTGTTACACTCTGGGTCAGAGGACAGTTGTGTACATTGCCTAAAACATTGCCAGAAAGTGGTGGCACTCACTAGTTTTCTCTGTGCCTCTGGTTGATGTTTATTCTCATGTTTCTAGAGCACAAAACAATGCCGAGAGAATCTTCGCTCTGATGCCAGAGAAAAATGCACGCTCCTACTGCACGATGATCCGAGGGATGGTGAAGGTACCTTCCTTTATTTCTGTCTTGAAGGTCCATTTTGTTCTTTTCACCCCTATTCTATCAGGGTTGTAAAATGCCTGGGATCATGAGGGTGTACGTAATGTGATATTTGGGGGGCAATTTTAAGCAAGATATCTATTTGCTTCATGCATTTTTCAGTAAACATAATAGGAAATGGTTATACTTTTTGAGACAGATTCTGTGTAACCTTTAACTGGCTGGACTAGCAGACAAGGCTTAAACTCACGCAAATCTTCCTGCTTGCCTCATTGCAGGTGCTCCACAATACCTGGCCAAAAAAAAAAAAATTTTTTTTTTCAGACATGCTCTCCGAAATTAAGTTTATACCAGGGTGTGGGTGGGTGAGTGGGTGTTGGGTTTTTTTGGAGCCAGACTTCCTACAGGCATTGTGAGCCTCCTAGCATGGGTATGGGATTGAGAACTCCAGTCTTTTGGATTGAGCACCAAACTGTCTTAAGAACTGAACCCCGAGCTCCCCAAGTGAGGGAGCAGAGGGCTTGTTGGAAGCTTTCCTGTGTGTTGGAAGATGTCCGAGTGTATTGTCTTCCCCATTTCTACCCATCAGATGTGAGTAACCTGTCTCTGCCTCATCCTCAGTTGTGACAACTGAAACTGTCTCTAGGCATTGCCAGTGCCTCTGGAAGAAATGCACTGCACTGAGCTACAAGCTTCCTGAGAATAGGAGCCTTCTATGTGTGTGCTCACGTTCCCAGTTGGGGAGACTTTGCTGATGTTCGCTTTTTCCTCTCCAGCACCGAGCTTATGCACAGGCGTTGAACTTGTACACTGAGTTATTAAATAACAGACTTAGTGGTAAGTTTAAGGACGTTTCTCTAACACAGTGGTTCTCAACTTTCCTGATGCTGAGACCCTTTAATACAGTTCCGCATGTTGGGGTGACCTCCAACCCTTAAAACCCAGATTTTCATTGCTACTTCATATCTGCAATTTTGCTACTGTTTTGGATTTTAATGTAATATCTGATATGTAACCCCCAAAGGTCATGACTCACACTGGCTGGGAACTGCTGCTCTTCCCAAGATTTCAGTGAGAGCTTTAGATTTTGCTCCAGTCTGGGGTAGGGGGGTGGTGTTGTCATGCTCATGACTAAAATGGGAGTGGAGAACTAGTTCTAAAGGCCTTACTGAGATTGATTAAGACACCAAGACTGACCAATTTCTTATTTTCAGTTTTTGTGAGGTGAATTTTCAACCTCAAATTTTGTTAAAGTACTTTTCCTTTTACAGCTGATGTATACACCTTTAATGCATTGATTGAAGCAAAAACATTCATTCCCAATGAGAAATTTGAGGAAAAATGGAATGATATATTGGTAAGCGACAATCTTCTTTATCTTGTAGCTACCTTTTACTAATAAAGATTAATTTAGCATTTTTGTGGCAGTCATTGCTCTCATGGAACAACTGCTCAGTGCCTGCCTTCCAGGAGGAAAGAAAGTATTGATTCATCAGTCACCATATAGCAAGAATTCAGAGAGCGCTGGAAGAGTTCACTGTAATTATTTATAATTCTGGCCAGAGATGACAAATTGAAAACACCAGAAAGGGTTTTGGGCGAAATTTAAAGGTAGAATGTTTTTATACCGTAGTGATCTGTTCTTTAGTTATTTTATGTTTGTTTTGTCTCAGTGTGAGAGAAGATTGCAGATAGACACATGGTTCCTAGGGGTGGATGATAGAGTGGAGAGACAGGCTCCTTGACCCCGTGACAGTGTTAGGCCCTGGAGGGTGGGACTGCTGGCTCTGCGCAGGCAGTACTTAGCCATGGGTTTTGCTTTTTCTGGTTTTCTTTAAGAAAAGGCCTCACTGTGAAGCCCTTAGTGGCCTAGAGCTTGATATGTAAGCCAGGCCTGCTTTGAACCCACAGAGATCTTTTGTTTCTGACTCTCAGTTGCTGGATTAAAGATGTGGGCCACTGACCAGGCTGTTTGTTCACTAAAACATGTAGTTTTTAATTGGGAGTATGGGTGTTAATGTGTTTTACATTTAGCCACAGAATAAAGTTCTCTTAACAGTTTTAGCAAATTACCTTGGAATAAAGACACGTGTTTCCTGTTCTGGATTCACCCAGGATCTACTAAGACATATGGTTGCACAGAAGGTAAAGCCAAACCTGCAGACGTTTAACACAACGCTGAAATGTCTCCGCAAGTTTCATTCACTTGGAAGGCTACCAGCCTTACAGATACTACGTGAAATGAAACATATTGGAATAGGTAAGGAATCCACCCTGAAGATGAGTTGCTGAGGTGGCCACTAGGCTAGGCCACAAAAGCAGGAAATGTTTTCCTCCTTATCCTTACCTGTTAGGGTTTCTTACTGCATACGTAATCAAGTGCAGTTAGCCCTTTGTATCTGTTGAGTCTATCTCAGCATTCAACCCCAGATAAAACTGTCAGGAAAAATAATTGTAAACACTTTTTGGTCATTAATTCCTAAATCATACAAGAAGTATTTCTCTAGCCTTTATAGCATATCAGATGTTACAGGTGGTCTAGAAATGCTTTGAAGTGTACATTAGGGTGTGTGTGGGTTACATGCAGATATGTCACCATATTACATGAGGACTCGAGCTTATGAATAGCCAGGCCTCAGTGGGATGTTTGGTTTCCGTCCCCATGGATACCAAGTGAAAGCTGTCTGCTATGATGGGAGTGCCTTATACTTGAATTCTTTACAGGAAGTACAATGTTACTTTAACATTTGAAAGACATTTTTTTCTGTAACTTTTGATCTTGATGGAAATCGATTGCTTTGTTAGCCAGCTTTAAATTTCAGGACATTTTTCTAGCATGATTAGATACTCTAACCCAAATTATATGCTAACGTGTTACAGATATTTCAGTAATTATATGTTTTTACTATCTTTTTCCCACCTTTTTCTACTTGGTAATTTGAGAACCCTCACTTGCAACTTACCATCATATCATTCACCTCTTTTACCCACGAGGTATGTATAACCTTACACTTACTTTGATTTATGTGTACATTGACCCTCTCTACCGAGTTGTTACAGCTGTTAGAGTACTTGCTCTTTATATGAATTAAGAATAGAGAATTAGCTGGGCGTAGTGGTCCCTACACTCAAGACGGGGAGGCAAATGGATCTCTGAGTTCAAGGATAGCCAAGGCTACATTAAACCATGTTTTCAGGAAGGGGGGGGAAAAAAAAAAACGAGTTCAGAGGCCAGAAAGATGGCTCAGGGGTTAAGAACACTGACACTTCTTCCAGAAGACCCAGGTTCAATTCCCAGCATCCACATAGCTTAAAATCATCTATAACTCCAGTCACAGGGATCCAAAGCTGCTTCTGATCTCCAGGGGCCCCAGACGTGCATAAGCATGAATACAGACAAAAAAACAAAAAACAAACAAACAAAAAAAACCCATACACATGAAATACAAATTAATAATACTTTAAAAAAAAGAATTCAACCCTACATGGTGTTGCATACCTGTAACCCTGTACCAGCCCGTAGGAGGCAGAAGCAGAATCGAGGTGAGAGACATTCATGACTCCAACTTTTAGTATTTCTAAAACATAAGAAAATTCACCACACTAGCATTTACAATTTGAGCAACAGGTTAATCTTGAGGGTAGTACCCTTGATTGCAATATAAAATACAAACCTAGAGAGGGCTGTAAAGTGTACTATATCATTCTTGCACTACAAAAAATAGGCAAGGTGGGTTGTAGTTAAGGGTTCCTTTTGGTCTTTAGAACTGTGCTGTTCAGTATATTATAACTTAGTAACCATAAGTAAGTAGGTAGTTTGAGTGTATTTTTAAAAAAATCTTAACATTAAGCCTTACAGCCCTATTCTTTGCGGTATAAGAGTCAAACTATCATTAGGCTTGGCAGCAATTGCCCTTCTGCAACCCCGAGCTATCTCAGTGCCCGCAATGTGCCCTTTCTACGCCCCTGCCAGTCATCTTCCTCTCAGTGATACCTCTTCTCTTGTGTCTCATATATGAACATATGCATCTGTGTAATCTAAATAGTATTTGAGAGAGAAGTGGAATAACTTTATTTAATACGATTATCTCCAATTCTGTTTTCCTACAAATGAGACTTAACTGTTGCTCCATCATGTGTTTCAGACCTGGTGGCAGTTGTCTATAATCACAGAATTTGAAAAGTCAGAGCAAGCGTGTCAGATGTTTTCCAGGCCAGCGAATGGTACATGAGTCTCAGAAAAGGGGATAGAGGGGAGCTAGGAAGATAGGTCAATCTTTAAAATGCTTGTTGCACAATCTAAAAACTATAGACTAAAAACGGGTATAGTAACACACACTTAGTCCGAGCAGAAACAGGTAGATCCTTCCCCTTTGTGCAATCCAGCCGAGCCCCTTTTTCCCTCACTTGCTCTTGTCATTGCATTTTAATAAAGCACCAAGACAGACCCTTTTTCAAGAAGGCTGGTGGTTCAATGGGCTGAGGTACTTGCCTTGCAAACCTTGAGAACTTGGATTCCAGAACCAATGTAAAGCGAAACTAGATAGTGGGCATCTAATCTGGTGTCCTGCAGTGAGGTGAGGGGAAGCAACTAGGGAATCCTAGAAGCAGCTCACAGGTAAACCTCTGATTCATGATCTTCTTACTTTAGTGTTAGGATTAATAAACATTTGCCACATATACTGTGCTACTGGGGTCCCTTACAGAGAGTTCTTGCCTGTGCCATTGTTTTGAAGTGTCATCCATCCCTTTGGTGCTCTCTCTCTCTAGCAGTTTCAGTGCTAGGTCTTACATTATAGTCTATGACTCATTTTTGAATGATTTTTATACACTGTGTGTGTGTGTGTAAATAGAATTTTGAGAGCCAAAGAGATGGCTTAAGTCAATGATTCTTAACCTTCCTAATGCTGCAACCCTATAATACAGTTCTTCATATTGTGGTGACCCCAACCATAAAATTACTTTTGTTGCCACTTCATGACTGGAATTTTGGTGCTGTTCTGTATTGTTATGTAAATATCTGATATGCATCCGCTATGAAAGATGTTTGACAAGGGGTTTCGACCCACAGATTGAGAGCCACTAGTTTAATGGTTACGAGAACTTGATGATCTTCTAGAGGACATAGTTTTGCTCCACAAGCTTACCTGCCAGGTTGTGGGGATCTGGTATACTCTTCTAGACTTTGGGAACACCTATTCGCATATGGTAGACATTCTCATGAATCAGTGGATCTCAACCTAGGAGTCGTATATCAGATATCCTGCGTATCAAATACTTGCATTACCATTCATAACAGCAAAATTACAATTTTGAAGTAGCAACGAAGTAATTGCCCTGTTAGTATTCAGTTGTCTTTTTAAAACCCAGTAGTTATTTTGCTGTGTAGCATAGTGTCTTGAACTTGCTATGTAGCTCAGCTCTGATTCGTGGTTTTCCTACCTTAATTTAGTTGGGATTAATAAGTATATATGGCTTCTAAGAAGCACCCCATCCACTAAATCTGCAGTTGGGTTTGGTCTTGGCTTCCTTATCTGACTTGACTTTAAAAGAACACAGATACCAATAAATAGTTAAGTGTTGGTTTGGGATAGGGGGTGTTGGTATTTGTCCCATTCCAAAGAAGTTTGAGCTTCTTAAGAGGTGGTAAGGGTGGAGTCTAAATGGAACACAAGGAAGGACAGGGCTTTGTGCTATAGCACGTTGGCCCTGCTCAGCTTTCTGCCAGGTCTTAGGCTACAGATGGAGGCAACAGATGAGGAGGTCTTTGTAACTTAGGGCTGTGAAGTCGGTAGTGCTTGTAGATGTGGACTCCTGATGAAAACCCTTTGCCTTGCTTTTCTGCAGGTAGCTCTATAAAAATACCATCCCTTATCATCTATGATATCATGAATGAATTAGAGGGAAGAACATTTTCTCCACAGGACCTGGATGATGGTAGGTACAGAAATTGTCTCTCCTCCGTCCCGCCCCCGCCTGCTAACAAGGGGTGGTTTGCCTGAATGCCATTAGAGGTCTTGTGTTAAGAGCAATGTTTATTTAGCTAAGAAGCAATATTTGGGTTAAACATTCTGTAAAAGCCAAGAGTGTCTGTAGCTTGTTAATGTTATTGATATGAAAATAATGTTACATCCACACCAACCAAATCTCTTGTGAACTTTGGTTTTCAGATAAATTTTTCCAGTCGGCCATGACTGTGGTAAGTGCCACTTTATTACTTTAGTTTTCCCTGCTCCGAAGGCTCCCCTCTATTTCCATGGTTGCCTATAACTGCGCTTCTATGTGTCTCCTCTGATTGTGTCTTTGCTTCTACTCTTTTTTTCTCTACAATCTATATCCTATCTCTATTAGAATATTCTTTGCCTGTTTTGATTAAATTTTCAGAATATTTTTCCCATTAACCTTGTAAAGTGATGGAAATAGATGTTTGTTTTCATTTTGTCGTCATCACAGTAGAAATCTCATGTCTTGAGGATGAATAGAGAGCATCCTGTTGGCAGAGGATAGTTGTGTGGCCGCCTGGTGCCTGTCCTCAAGCGTTCATGTAGCCAGCCACTCAGATGCTTTACCAGGAGATGGGGCATGTCAAGGCTGCTTCTTGAAGCTGTCTGTCTCATGGAGATTTTGATAGTACAGTGGTAGAATTGCTAATAGAAAATTTTGTCTTAAATTTCATAAACCTAGGGTTTACTTTACCCATCAATTCCTTAATTTTCTGCTGTTATCAGTAAATTGGATCTAGTGTTGAGAGTTTTGGTTTTGTTTTGTTTTTTGTTTTTTTGTTTTTTTTAAGATTTATTATTTTATATGAGAACAATGTAACTGTCTTCAGACACACCAGAAGAGGGCATCAAATCCCATTACAGATGGTTGTGAGCCACCACGTGTTTGCTGGGAATTGAACTCAGGACCTCTGGAGGAGCAGTCAGTGATCTTAACTGCTGAGCCATCTCACCAGCCCTAGTGTTAAGAATTTATACAAAGAAAAAAACATACGTTTTTCACTCTGTTGAGCTACTGGCTTATAAGAATGGGTAATATATTAATTGCAAATTTTCAGTGTTCATCTCTCAGAGATTTAGAGCTTGCTTACCAATTACATGGTCTTTTAAACACGGGAGACAACCGGAAACTGATTGGACCTGATTCTCAGCGTAAAGCGTATTAGTAAGTATGTTGCTCATATTAGAAAGATTTATTATATGTGTGCTTGTCTGTGTGTGTGTATGCACACACCTGTGCATGTATGTGAAAGTCAGAAGAGGGTTCCGAGAACTCTCCATCATTCCCTACCTGTTCCTCTAGAGCAAATCTATTCCTGAACCTGGGGCTTGTGTCTCAGCTCGTCTGGAAGCCCAGCCAGCCTTCCATCTCTGTCCTGCTTTGGAGATGCCTATAAGCACTTGCCTAGTTTGTTACATAGTTGCCAGGATCCAAACTCTAGTCCTGATTTTGGACCAAGAGCTCTTAACTCTTGAGCCATCTTTCTAGCTCTCTTCTTTCAGTTTAATTGCTAGATTCTGCAGTGGGAAGATCTTAAAAGACCAGCTCTAGTCTTAGGTACATGTAATTGAACACTTGGAGATGAAAGCGGTGGGACTGAGGAGATGGCTCCATGGGTAAAGTGTGAGCATGAGTTCTTAGGTTTGGGTCCCCAGCCTCCACTGGTGGTATGTGTCTGTAACCCCACAATGAAGCAGGAAGTAGAAATAAGTAGATCTGTTGAAGACCAGCTCTAGTGATTCAAGGAAGGGGTGTGGGGCTGGCAACAGTATAAAGCAGGCACATGCTCACACACTTGGTGGTGAAGCAAGCTCTAAAAACAACCTCACACATACGTACACACACAAGTACACAGATACACATTCATACATTGGGTGGATGGAGCAAAGCATAATGGCGGATGGCATACAGGAGGACCCACAGTGGGCAGGTGAGCTTCCTAGAGATTGGGACTTTACATTTTACACAGCTGCAGTGGCTGTACCTCAGCTTTCGTGTACAGATTACTTCTTCGCGCATTGTCATCTTTGTCGCTGCTGTATTCGTCATCCATCCTGGTGTGGTTGCATCTTAGGACAGCCCACTCTGTCGGGCAACTTTCCTGTAGATCAATATGAAGTTGAAGTGTCAAAAAATAAGATTGTTTAGATAAACTAATGATTTTGCAGATTTCCTGATTTGACTTAAATAGTATTAGGAAGTTAGGGTAGTTGATAGAAAGTTTAAGATGGTTTAAGTTGTTTTGCCAGAAAGATGTAATAAAGTTAGAACTAAGAGTAGAATGTGTAACTTCCTTTGTAGAATAGTGAGGGCTACATATGTTAGAAAAGGAATACAGTGAGTTTTCATGCATTACAAGCACCAGTTGTATTTGGAAAGGAAAAATAGGCTTGGAACAAGTTAACTATCAGAACATTCTAGGTTGGGTGTGAGTTTTGGGATCTTGTGATCTAGGGATGTGGCCATAGGTTTCAGTGTGCACTATGAAAAGACGGGGTTATGGATAAAGAGTAAATAATTGTTATGAATATAAGGGTAGAGAAGAGATGATCAGCTAGTTTAGCTGAACAAGACATAAGATAGATGCTCTTTCTTGCAATGTACAAATTGTTGTCAGCTAAGCATAAGAAAGAACTTGGCTACTATGGGCTGGATTGCTTAAACTTTGTTAGTTAGTAATAAAAGAATTATTGCCTTGGGGTTGTGGTGAGAGAGAAAAATGGGGAATGTTTAAATATGAATTTCAAAAGAATAATACATAATCCTATTGTAATTTCCTTTTGTGTAATGATTTTAAGTCTGTTTTTGAGGAATGTTTTTGTGGTGATTGTTTTTAGACATGATGTAACTTGTGACTATGAAGTTTTTCTTACATAAAGAACTTTGTCTTAGATAGTATAAAAAGGCTAAGAGAAAAAATAGTTGTTGGAGACAGCTCATTGGAGTTTGCTCCATCCAAATTATGTATATGTGTGTATATATGGAGCTTGTTCAAGCCTGCTTGTTGAAGCTTGCTCCATCCACAAAGTGTGTGTGTGTGTGTGAGTGTATGTATGTATGTATGTATGTAAATGTGTATGAATACACGAAATATATGAATGTATGTATGTATGTATATATTAATGCATGTGTAAAGTTGTTGGAGCTTGTTTCATCCACCAGGTATGTGAGTGTGCTTACTTTACATCGTCAATAACCCCCATCCCCTCCTTGGACCTCTGAACACATTGTTGGAGCTAATCGTTGACAGTGATCACAGGGGCTCAGTAACCATTCAGGGTGGATGCAACAGTGTCAGTAAGATGATGGAGAGGCAGTGAGGAGGACATCTGAGACACAACCCCCTCTCATACATGCACCTGTATGGGCAGGCACACCTGTGTACATATATGCAAACAAAACGTTGCAAAGTAGCAGTAATATTATGACTAGTCTCTTATGTGTACATAGAGATTTTTTTTTTCTTCGTTATACTTTTATGCCTTATGTGTGAGGGCTGTTTTTGTGTGTGTCCAGGTCTTTGCTTCCCTTCACTGAGTACTCTGAATACAAATGTTATTTGAGCTAACTGCTTTCTAGGATCTGAGAATTAAGTACTGAGTAGGCAGCCCAAATAGTCCAGCTGAGGATCAAAGATCTCAGTGGGGAAATTAAGGAGTTATCACTTTCTTGGTCAATCATTGGCTGTTCTGACTTGAAATTATAAATATATATATATATTTTTTGAGTGCACATGCCACAGCAATGTAGAGGGTGGTGTCAAATGACAACTTTGTAGAGTAAGTTTTCTCCTGCCTTTATCATGTGTGTTCCAGGGATGGTACTCAAGTTGCCAGGCTTATGTGGTAAAGTACCTTTACCCATCTCACTGACCCAAAGTCGTCAACTTTAAAAATTAATGATTTAACACCTTAATAGTGCTACTGAAATTTCACTAATCATACCTTATTGTTACACATAGACTAAACACACTGTTTCTCTCCACAGTTCGAAGTTTTTCAGTTTGATTTGTTCACTGGAACAAATTGATGTCACCCTGAAGTGGTATAAGGACCTGATACCTTCAGTAAGAAACTTCATTGCTCATCTTCTATCTTTGTAGATGAACATGTGAGGATGTCTTTTCTGATGGATGCTTTAAAATCGTGTTTGTATTTCTCTCCATCAGGTATTTCTTCCCCACTCCCAAATATTCATAGGTCTTCTTCAAGCAGTGGATGTGGCCAATAGGTTAGAAATGGTTCCTCAGATTTGGAAAGGTTGGTGACAATCTTGTGCTATTTTACTTCAGTGACTGGTGATTAACACATTTACATTTTTAAGACTGAAAGCCTCCATTCTTGGTGGAAGTTAGTGCCATTTGTTAAGGTCAAACTTCTTACAGCCATCGCTCAGGTTACATTGGATGAGTACACGTGTGGAAAATAAAGATTGTTTTGATATCAGTGCCTGAGAAATCAGTACTGAAGTCCAGCTCTGTGTCTTAACAGTGCCGTACCTAGGCTGTGTCATACACTGACTACAAGCAGTTCTTTTTGATTGGCATTTGGCAACAAGTCCCACTATGTAGCTCTGATTGTCCTGGTACTCATTTTGTAGGCAAGCCTCTGCCTCCCAGAGCGGTGGAATTAAAATTTTCTTTAATTCTAATAATTCTAATTCTAACCCCACCAGAAGATAAGTCAGTAATGGATAAAAGTTCACCAGATGTTTTGCATTTGGGTTGTCACTGTTATTTATTTTTGCTTTAAGACAGTAAAGAATATGGCCATACTTTTCGAGGTGCCCTAAGAGAAGAAGTGTTGATGCTCATGGCCAGGGATAAACATTCACCAGAGGTAAGGCTGGCTTGAGCTCAAGTTTCACCATTATCATTAGATGTGTACTGACTTATGTATTTGCCCTACTGCTTTATCTTCTTGAGGTCCTTGTGGGATGTTCCATATACAAATGTAGGTTTAGGGTAAACACGTATACCAATCTTAGTGTTAACCTCATTCCTCTAGTTCAAGGTGGACAACAGGAACAGAGTTGTAACAATGAATGCCAGGTAATTTTAATAATGATTATTGCATGGGCTAGAGAGATGACGCGTGGGAAGAGCGCTTGCTGTTCTTCCAGAGGGCCAGGTGTCCGCTCCCAGTACTCCCATCAGGCACTCAAAACATCTGCACTCAGAAGCTCTTGCATATGCAAAAGTACGGAAAATATGAGCTGGGGAGGTGGCTCAGTGGTTAAGAGCAACTTGTTCTTCATAGTAGCTGGGTAGATTCCCAGCACCCACGTGGAGGTTCACGACTGTCTGCCTCCACTTCGGGGAAACTCGCCTCTGCAGGCATCAGACAAATAATGCACATGCAGGCGAAATACTCATACATATAAAGTTTTCTTTTTTATGTATTAGAATGTATTATTGTTATTATTATTATTACTATTACTACCTGGAAAGATATGTCAGAGATGTGTCAGTGAATAAAGGTGCTTTCTGCCAAGTCTGATGACCTTAGTAAGTTCTTTTCCTGGGTCCTACCTGGAAGGAGAGAACCCGCCACAAGCTGTCCTCTGACCTCAATACATGGGCTCTGGCACACTTATGTGCATATGTATACACAGTCAATAAATTAAAACAACTTACGTTTGATGAATTTCAAACATGCAAGTTAATTGCACTATCCCAGAACAGGTGAAGGCTTTTTACTGAATTTCTCGTTTGCTGTGCATGTGATAGTTCTTGGTTTTAAACTGTCAGACCAACTAAACAGTTCTGCTGACTCTTAGATCCTCTCAGCTTCAGGTTGCATTTGCTGACTGTGCTGCTGATATCAAATCCACATATGAAAACCAGGATGCCCGGCAGACAGCTCTTGATTGGCCAGCCAACCCTTTACATTATATAGCCTTCCTTTTTTTAAGAGGGGGCAGAACCCAGGAAGCCTGGTGAGTATGTTTCCAGTGTAAACTAACAGTTCCTAGAGCTGAAACCTTTACTTGGGTTGATAGGTGAATATTCTCTACAAACCTGAATATAGACGAGGTTCTTAGTAAACACTTGGAAATATCAGTTAAACAAGAAATTTGCTAAGACCATGATGTTTGGTGCACTTGAGAAGAGGGTACTCAAGTGAACTGAGAGTTCTCTCTATTCCACACCTTTTGGCTTTCTGTGTCTTACTGGACAAGAAACTCAGCCTCTTTCTTCTGCCCCTGTGGTTCTGAGGGATGAGAGAAGCACACCTTTGGAAATGCAATGCAAGTGCCCTCATCACCATCCCTAACCTAAAATGTGGCATGAGGACCTTAGATTTCTGGCAACTGGTATTTTCAGAAACAAGGTTGTTTTTGGTTTGAGCCACTATTCTACTTGTGTTTTACCAGCACTTCACTAATACACTAAGTCTAGGGTTTTATAAGTGGAAACCTTACTCATTTTCCCAAAATTAGAGACATCAAGATTATCACATATTCATTCTCTCTCTCTCTCTCTCTCTCTCTCTCTCTCTCTCTCTCTCTCTCTCTCTCTCTCTCTCTTGCTCTCGCTCATGGTCAGGGAGGTTGACCACACTATGAAGCAGGCTGTGATGATTGGCGCAGGGGTACGGACCTCAGCTGAGTCATGGGAGCTGAATGTATGTGCTCTGCCTCTGTCTTGCATGTGGCAAGCTGTCGGCATTCACATACATGAGACTGTTGCCTTAATCTGAGCCTGTTCTTCATAATGGAGTTTTGGAGCAGACTGACTCACAGTTCAAGAGGAGTAGGCTATGCCCATGCCACTACCTCTTATCTGCACAGTGTAGGGTATAACTAGCATTTCTAAATTGGCCACATCTCAGATTTACCTGTTGAATTTGTACACAAAGATTGGTATCTAGTGGAGCCCACAGGAATTCAGAAAGTTTGGATAGGTACTTGTAGTCACGTAGCTTCTGATCCTGAGAAAAGGATAGCTTTGTCTAGTTGCTACTTGTATTTCTGTCAGCAGTCATGTTTGCTCTTCTTCCATAGGAAAATGTTGACACTTTTCAGAAAGCATAATAAGATTCCCAGGTAAGTCGAGACTCGGAGGCCTTACCTGATACAGGCTTTGACTCTCGGGTGCATGGTTGAAATTTCTTCACGTGCCTAAACCACGGCATTTGAGGGCTCTTTAGTTAGACAGGCAAGCAGATACCATTCAGGATATCCTAACCAGGTCTTTTTTCTGTTCAGTGATCATTTTGTGATTGGGAGGAGGAATATAGAATGTTATCCTCCATCTTTTGTCCAAGGTTAATGAGAATTTGACTAATATATTCTGAGTCTTGCCTATAAATATCTGACTAAAAGTTAAGTTGGATGCACTGGAGAAATGGCTCAGTTTGGTTTTCCCGAAGGTTTAGTTCTCAGTGCCCACATGGAGGCTCACAAGCATTTCTAACCCAATTCCAGGGGAGCCGACACTGGCCTCTGGGATTGCACACATATTGTTGCCCCTACGTAAATGAAGACACTTGAATATGTAAGTCTGTGATAGAAAAAAATGTGAGCTGGGACTGTTCCATTTTGCTTTCTTTTACACAGAAATGAGTTGCTGGAGGAATTTATGGACACAGCAAAAGCATCCAGTAGCACTACTCTGGCCATTGAGGTTGTCAGGCTGGCAAGTGCCTTTAGCTTGCCTATTAGTGAGAGCCTTGCCCAAAGAGTAATGATGGATTTCACAGTTGACCCAGAGCAAAAGTAAGTCTGCTTGTCTCCTTTTCTGGTGCTTACAGCTTTTTCTCCAGCTTCCTTACAAAAGCCGGGGTTTGGTGATGTTTATAGCCTCTGTTATAGGTTTCATTGTAAACATTTGGCTGTTGAAATTTTTCTTTGTTCTCATAATAGTTCAGTGAAGTTTTGGGATCCCTTTTCTGCTTTCAAAACTGCTATGACTGTGTGATCAGAGATGCCAAACACTCCTGATCCTGTGAGCTTAAGTGTGATATCATTTCTCTTCCTTACAGAGAAGCCCTGAGTAACCTCACTGCACTGAACAGTAGTGATGGAGAAAGCAGCAGTGACAGTGACAGTGACATCAGTGAAAACAAATGAAAGGAAGAAGTGGCTCACAATAGCTGCTAGAATGTTAGAAGTGGTAAAATACACAGATACAGGGCTGGCATCTAATAGAAGTTCCTTTGTATTACACTGGCCTAAACACAAGACCCCTTGGAAATGCAAGGGGGGGGGGGGTGTTCATTTGCAGTACCGCAAGGTGCACATCTGGCCAATTTTTTGCCAAGACAGCAACAAGCACTGTGAAGTCTGACTTTTGGGGAACAAATCCCACATACTGCAGACCTTCCTCATTCCTACTACACCCATCATTTTAGAACCCACAGGCCTTTGCTGCCTACCTTCTGTGTGCAGTTTAACTGACGAGAGACAAGACTTTAAACTGGTTTTCATGAAGATGCCTACTTGCTGTTGAGTTGATCATATCCCAGTTTGGGGAGTACTTAAAAAGATGGATGGTCTTAGGACTAATTAAATCAGAAGCAAGCTACTGGTTTTGGCTGCCCAAATGGTAAAATCATTAAATAAAGCAATTGTGTTATTCTTAAAAATCTAATATAGTATTTGGTTCTTTATAAGTGTGTGCATATTCATATGGAGGCCAGAGGACAATACTTATTTCTTCAGACAGGGCTTCTCACTGAGCCTGGAGACTGCAGGTTCAGTTAGACTGGTTTCTCAGCTCTGGGGATCCACCTAACTTTCATACATAAACAGTCGGGGAATCTAAACTGGGGTCCTCCTACCATATTGCAAGTACTTTATTAAGGGAACTATCTCCCTAGTCCCAGACTTTTGTCATCTTCTAACTAGAATACCCAAGAATTATAGGGATGAGTTGTATGGCTTTTGAAATAGATTACCCAAGAATGTTTAGATAGGAGTGGTACAGCTCTTGGCCTTAGCACATGGGTCCTCCATTTCCTCCCTACTGCCACAAAACATTCTCATCTGTGTGGGCACTTTCTTTATATGTAGGTATTAAAAAGATCTAGAGGGCTAGTAATGACAAAAGGACATGAAAAGCCATGATAATATATTGCTGCTTAGCAACTTGGCCTGTTTCTTGAAAATGATATAATGGAAGCCAGTTAACAGATTTGAGGTTTGCAGGGTTTTAAGTTCACAAGTGCTTCTGTCACCAACCCATACCCTCCTCCCAGGTTTTGCATTAAGGAACAGCTTTATCTGCCCTGCCTGCATCCATGGTTAGAGATATGTGTGGTATTTTTTAATCTGTGTTCCTAGCTACACTTACCATCTATTCTCAGGCTAGCGCACAGTCAGTCTTCATAAACCCTTGACACTCTTGCCCTACTCACCTAGAAAACAGGATCTTCTTTTTTTTTCCAGAGCTGGGGACCGAACCCAGGGCCTTGCGCTTCCTAGGCAAGCGCTCTACCACAGAGCTAAATCCCCAACCCCTTAGAAAACAGGATCTTAAGGCACTGGAGTGATACGGGGTTGAGGGGTGGGTGGAATGCCAGTTAATTACCTACAAAGCAATTTTGGTAAAGGACAGAGGGCAAATTTAAGAGAAGCTGGCTGCTAGGAAGGCTATCACTGGCACCTGTGCCTGTGGGTGGCAATGCCTTTGGCATTATGGCACTTCTGGTATGCCTCTTCCAACCCAGGACTTGACTGAACTTTGGTTTGAAGCCAGCTAAAGAAAACCCTTGACATGAATATGTAATGGACTTTCTAATCCACTTGATACATGTAACTTAACCATGAACTAACCTGAGAATGATTAAGGCCTACCTATATAACGTCTGCTATTTGTGTTTGTCTCATCATAGTCTTTCATCTCCAGTATTAATAAGGCGTACATTTTCTGTGCCAAAGTTAACCACCACTCTTCATTTTACTGTCTCAGTTATGCCTTGAGTTTTCTGTCTCAGTTCTATGCTTAGGTTTTATTGCTTCATTGCTTTCCATTCCTTGATCATCAGATTACACAAATTCTTACAGAACTCTTAATGCTGGCCACTTCTCAGTGTATGAGTGTTTGCTGTAGCTCTACACACAGCCCACTGCCTGTGTGCCCACACTACTCTGGCACCACAAATAAATGGTATTTTGCTACTATGGGGCCCCTTACTTTCAGTTTTCTGTTTTTAGACTTATTTAGACATCCCCACTGTACCCCATGCTGGCTGGGAAGGCAATCAACCTGCGGTGAGCACTGTGAATGCCAATATTACAGCTGTGTGACACCATACTTGGATCACGTTTGTATGGGGAAGTTTGCTTGTAATTTGAAACGGGGTTTCTCTGTGTAGAGCGGACTGATCTTGAATTTACAGAGATCTGCCTACCTCTGCTTCCCAAGTGTTGGGATTCAAGGTATGTGCCATCACTTGGCTCAATTCACACATTTAAAAAAAAATGATTTGGGATTAAAATTTTGGTGTTAAAATTCACATCCAATAGAGTCAGAATCAAAGGTTATGTTTTTCTTTAGACATTCTCACTATGTACCCTTGAACTCAAATCCATCTGCCTCTGCCTCCTTCAATCCTGGGACTAAAGGCACAGACTACTACACTTAGCTCTTAGCTTTGAGGTTTGAGAAGCCTTGGAAAATGAGCGGATATCAGCAGTGACTATATCAAAATGCAGCACCCTCTATCAGACTGGGGGCTCTTGTGATGGAACTGATTGGTACAATATGCCTAATCTGCATGAGATCATGTTTGATTCCCCAGCACATTGGGACAGAATCTATCTGACCAAACAGGAACTTGAGAAACCATGGGAAAAAGGATTCTCTTGGAGTGGGGCGGCAAGAATTGTGTATGCCAACCACTGAAGCCCCAAGAGGGTACATGATCCCTTGGAGCTAAAGCTATAGGTAAGCTGGGACCTGTCCTTAGGCTTGCAAGAGCAGCAGGCACTCTGAACTGCTAAGTCCCATAGTATGGACTTTAATAGCTATGTGCCCCTTCAGCTATCAAAACCCCATTGGTCTTAAAATCTTGTGTGGAGCCAAGTGGCAGTGGTACATGCTTTTAATTCCAGCAGAGGCAGAAGCAGGCGTATCTCTGAGTTCAAGGCCAACCTAGTCTACAGTCTACCATGACTGACTGGGTCACAAAGGAACCCTGTCTCAAAAAAACAAAACCAAAAACTTTTCTTTGACCATAGTTGCTATAAAAACCACTCACTACACTCAGCATGAGGTCCAGAGGAAATAGACTCAAGATTGTTCTATCTGGTTTTGTGGTCTTCTGTAACTGCCCTTCCTTCCCTTTTTGTTTTCTTTTGGAAAGTGTTTTTCTTTAAAACCCAAGGGATTAAAACCTTTTAGGGGGAAAGAGTACCAGAATTTCTTAATAAAACAGATTAAGATCCAAACCTATTTCCTAAAACTGATCACATACACAGATTGCTATGTGCACCAAGATAGTGAAAGAAGCGGCACAGCTAGAAACAGATCAGGGTAATGCAGATCCTCTCTGTGTGATACAGTGCTGACTTTATAGGATGGTTGCCTTTAAAGGTGAAGTGTGGTTTTACCAGAGAAAAGGGTATACTGATTTGGTATAGCGTCATGTGTAGGACATAGTTAAAACCTGCCAGACTCAGTAAAGCATATTAAAGAGTACTACACACCTGACCCTGAACCTGGGCTTTTCCAAGGATTCAGAACTCAGCACACTTTAATAGTAATACTCTTGATACCTCATAGTAGCCAAGAGTAAAGGTTATTTACTCCTAAGGACTCCAATCCTGTACTGATGGGATGTACTCTCACAGCAATGTCCCCTCTTCTAGATATTGCTTTATAACCATTCAGAATTCATCAAGCATCACCTTGTCCCTACCTCTTACATGCCTCAAACTGCAAGAAGCCTAGACCACTGAACCCCATGGAGATAAGCTTCCTACCAATCAAGCCTTTTATTTGCCTTTTATATTAATGGAGATGACCTGTTCTTCTGCACTGAGTTGAAGCAAGTTACTTTGAAACTGGTAGGCTTACTCATTTGGGATTTGCAGACTGCTTTTAGCCAGAACCTGTTGAGAGAACAAAGGATGTAAGTTAACTCAGTGTACTATGTTAAAAGATTGCTAAAGATTCTACTACAGTTTAATTACTGACTTGGGAACTCAAAAAAAAAAAAAAAGAAAAAATCATTGGAGTTGCGTTCCAGGACAGCCAGAGCTAAATAGAGAACCCCTTCTGGAGAAAAAAATTGAGGCAAAAGCCAGCATTTTGTTTAAAAGCTTGACATTGCTCATTGGTTTTCATCTGCTGGGTTTGGGTTTTTTTGGGGTTTTTTTGGTTTTTTTTTTCTTGGAAAAAGATCAAGTCTGGTATAAAGGATTTCTGCTTTTCCGATTGCCAACTCCATAGTGCTATGATCAGTCATCCCACCACACCTAGTTTGAACACTCCTTCAACAATCAGGATGAGGCAGTGAGGTGAGTGGACCATGGTAATGGCTTAGCTTCTTGTCTGTCAGTTCCAAGTGGCAGCGGTATACTTTCATTTGCAGTTTAAAGGAGATGCTGCATGAAGCTGATGTGTCCCACCTGATGTCTGGGCACTTTAAACTCTACAGTGTGAGCCTTGCAGCTTCCATTTCCTTGAAATGGAGTAAGAACTTTCCTTTTTCACCTCAGCAGTTACTGAGAACATCTGAACAAACCATGAGCAAGGACAAAGACCAGGCTAAGCAGGAATTTCCTTCCTTTTTCAATAAAATAAAGGTACTCTGTCAAAGCCATTGTCTTATTTACCAGAATCTGAAAGCCAGAGGCCAGCTCAGGCTGTGAAGTGCGCTCAGATCCTGGAGCACATCCCTAGAGACCACAAGCACCCCCTTCTGCAAGTCCCCTCCCTCCACAAGTCTAATAGTCTATGCTTGAAACACTGCCCATCCTGCCTGGTCTACTTGATGAGTTTCAGGCCAGTAAAGTCTCAAAACCCAAGTGTATATATACACACATACAGAAAAAAACAAAACTGGTGTTCATTAATTGATACAGAACTAAAATGAGCCATTGTTTTTGGTGAGCTTAAACAATCATCATTTGTGCTCCCCCTGGGGTGGGGGTGTTGAGACAGAATCCGGGTAGCCTAGTCTACCCTGACTTGATTGTAAGCATGAACCACAATGATGTAGTCACGTATGAAAAAAGCTTTTCAGGGTTCCAAGAGAAACTGGATTTCCTTACAAATCAATTGAAACGGGGTTGGGGATTTAGCTCAGCAGTAGAGCACTTGCCTAGCGAGCGCAAGGCCCTGGGTTCAGTCCCCAGCTCCAAAAAAAAGAAAAGGGAAAAAAAAAACAAATCAATTGAAACAATCTTGATTGAAACAAACTATACTCGGTTTACATGGCAAACACATGTTTTAAGTATTACAACTTCTGAGATTTTATCCTATCCTTAGAGATGGGAGTACTGAGGTAAATACTCCACAAACTTTACAGCCCCAGGTATGTGCCCACCTGCAATCCACATGCAGGTGCTCCAGAGACAGAGCTTGAACAATAGCATCAGCGCGCAGCCCAGGCTGAGTGTACACCAGACCGAAGGGCAAGGCAGACTGGTGCAGAGAGCTGGGCAGTATACCCAACTGAGAAGCTACAAGTGTACAATACAGTACAGAAACTGCTCAACCGCAAAGTCCCCCTTAATCTTATACACAGACACCTCAATAAAATAGTGTAACAACTGGCAAGGCTTTGTAGAGATGGTAGTCTTCAGAGTTTAAGAATTGAGTCAAATTAAGAATTTGTTGATAAATCATTATAACAACTATGACAAACTGGGATTAACTGGTAGCCTGATGAAACAGGAAAAACATTCAATCCCCTCCTTCAGATTCCAGGCTTACCACCTCCCTTACTGAGGGCCCATAGCCCAGGCAGGCACCAGGAAGCAGCACAATGGGAATGGCGAGCAAGGGCTCAAGCCTGAGTGAGGCAGATGCATGTGTGCTGGATTCCAGCACAGCAAACAAGTTCTCCTGTGGGAGTCTAGCAGAACAGTGTGGGGTGCAGACTACTTCCTGTGCTTCTCAATCACTGAGTGATAGATCCCCAACTAAAAACACACTGGCATTTGGCTTCTACATCACTCCTCACTGTGACAGTCAGGAGGAGATCCATTCACCCAAACATTCAAAGCCAAAGCAGCAGGCCTTGGACTTTAGGTTACCCAGCTCACGACCCCCAAACTGAGGCCACAAGTTCCTACCACTGATGCTGCTTCTCAAGGAAGCCTTCTGCTCACACAACGAACTGGAAATGGCAGCTTTGAAAAGGGATAGAGTACTCAGTTTTCATTGTGTAGCTTTATTCAGTTTGCTCCAAGGGCAGAATCAATAGTAGGGATCACAAACATTATTTTGAGTGGCTCACAAGCCTGATCAGTAAAACCTAAAAAACAGGAAGTGTTACACAAGTTGCAAATAAAGTCTCCTGGAGTTCATTGGCATGATAGCAGTGTAAGGACGGTAAATGCAACAGGTGTTAACATCTCACACAGGACTTGGAACCTGCTCACTTCTGGACAATTCTGGGACCCTTGTTGCAAACCCTGCAGATACCAATGCTGATTTTCTTTGATATGAAATATGACATTACACAACTCTTCCTAGGCCTTACTCTTGCTGCACTTGAGTGGTTCCTATTCCTACGGCGCTGGCGTATGTAGTCAGGATCTCCACTATCTGCTTAGTTTCTAAGGTCATTCGGGCCTCCTTCAGCCAGTCCTGTGCCACTCTTCTGGACTCCCCTTTTAGCTGATTGACAAACTTTGCGGCCAGCTCCAGGTCACCATGCTCAATACAATAGGAGGCATATGAGAGCAATTTAAATGTATTTATATCTTCAGGGTAGAGCTCTGCCGGAGGCTTCAGTTGCTTAGGCGGGAACAAAAGTAGGGACTGTAAGTAGGAAAGGAAGTATTGGTACAGGCTATTTTTGGTTTCATCAATCATCGCTACCCTTCCAGCTAGTTTTTGAACAGCATAGAAACGGGCTCTTAGGGTCTCTTCACTGTATACCCCCCGGGTCAGGGACTCTGGAGGAATGGCTGCAGTTAAAGCCTGGGTAAATTCATTATCAGAACAGCTGACTCTGATGGCCTCAACTGCACTCCCCAGTGGGATGGTAGGCATTTCTGCAGATGAGGTCTTCATGCTGTACTTTAATGCCTCCACTGAAAGCCAGAGCTGGTGGGCTTTTCTGGCTTCTTCTTCAGCAACTGCATGACCTACAATAAATAAAATAATAAAATGAAATAAAGTAAAGAAAGATACGTTTTTATCTTCCTCAAACACAACAGGACGACCTTTAATACTCTACATCCAACAAATCCTGTTACCTTGGCCAGAGCCTGCCTTTCACAAGGTAATAAGAGATGGCACTGTTTGATGAGGATCTGATTCTACTAACACTAAAGAAACTAGGAGGTTTCAAGTACACACCACAGCAATTCCCTGTGAGATCCAGGAGAGTGCACGGCCAAAGAGGATGCAGACGTCACTCACATTTGCAAAGTTTCCTTTTTGTTTGGCAAGAGGGTCTCACTATGTAGCCTGGGCTACATAGACCAGGCTATGCCTATCTCTGCCTCCAGAGTGCTAGGATTAAAGGCTATGGCACTACACAACACTTTCTAATTCATACATTTTTATATTTAGTGTTTGGAGGCAGGGCATTCAAATGATATGTTTGCTCTATGCAGCCATGGTGATCCTGGAACTCATTCTGTAGACCAGGCGGACCTCAAATTCAAGAGATCTGCCTGCTTCTGCCTCCTGAGTGCTAGGATTAAAGACATGTGATCCCACTGCCAAGTTGTAGGCCCAGAATTTTAAGGCTATCAGAAATTTGTCAAGGAAAAAAAATCCACAAAGATTTCAAATAAAACTTAATGAACTAGGAGTTAGAGAGAGGACTCAGTGATTAAGAGTACTGGTTGCTCCTCCCAATGATCCAGGTTTGGTCCCTAGTCCCCGAACGGTAATTCACAACTGTGACTCTAGTCCCAGGAGATTCAACACCGTCTTCTGGCCTCCTTGGATTGATATGTCGTGTACTTATATACAAGCAGGCAAATTATTTAAAACATTTTAACAAAAAGCGTAATTTAAACTAGACTCTGACATTCGATAAATATTGTGCTTACTTTTATTATATGACATATAAAAAAACCCTTATTTTATTGATATGCTTGTTGGAAAATGTGTCACTTTTCATTGTGGCATACACAGGTCTTACCATAACTACCATCACTACAGTATACACCCCTCCAGATAACCTTTCAGTACATGAGAGAAAATGCCTTGAAAACGGTGATCTTATATCATTTCTAAGTTATTACAATTTAAATTTTGGATCTTCTTTTTTCCAGTTTCTTCTCAGAACTCTATACTTAAAACTTGTCCAGACTGGGACCAACTCTCCAAGAACTGAGTATCATCATATAGTAGAGTAGCCATATGCCCCTATTATTAACAAGAAATTATCCTGAGAAACTGTACAGGGTCAGACCATAATATATGAAAGGGAGCTTACTCTGAACAGCCTGCTCAATTCCTCTCAACCTTGCATAGGCAGTATTTATGTCCAGAGTAAAGTTGTCCATTTGTTCTTGACTGCGACGATGAAACTCTAATTCTTGCTCAGACAATTTCTCAGACAGGTCCTGAAATAAAACATAGTATACAGAAATCTAATGTTACCACCATGCTTGCCACCTAACTAGATACTAGTCTTCCAAAAAACTATTAACTTTGAAGTAAAAAAGGAGTCTTTAATATCTCAAATTATAGCCAGGTGTGGTGACACATCTTTAAGTCACTAGCACTCAGGAGGCAGAGGCAGGTGAATTCCAAGTCAGTCTGTTCTACAGCAAGTTCCAGGCCAGCCGGGGCTACATAGGGAGTACCAATCTAATACAAATAAAAATTTCAAAAGAGCTGCTTGTAAGAAGCTGGAGAGCTGGCTCTGTGGTTAAGAACACTTGTTCTTGCATAGGACCCAGGTTCAATTCCTCAGAATGCAGCTTAAAAGCTTCCTAACTCCAGTTCCAGGGGATCCAGTGCCCTCTTCTGCCCTCCTCAAACACCAGGCACTCAGTAACTCATTGACATACATGGAAGCAAAAATACTCATATACATAAAGTAACTCTTAAACCAAAACAGCTGCAATGTTTCTGTAAGGTTCCAACTTTCACCGACTCATGTTAGTTTTCCAAGAAAGAGCTTCATTCACTGAATAGGTCTGGCTTTCTTGGAACTTACCATGTAGACTAGGACCTCAAACTCAAGAGATCCACCTGTCTCTGCTTCTCAAATGCTGAAATTAAAGGTGTGTATTACCATGCCTGGCTCTGACTCATGTTCCTTAAGTTTCTGAGTTTTTTTTTTTTGTTTTTTTTTTTTTGATAGGATACAGAAAAGCTTTTAAGTTAAGCTTTTAGACTGCCATCTTTAAAATGAAATTTGGGGTGGCTACAGATAGCTCAGTAGCTAAAAGCATTTCCTAGAGCACTCACAAATTGACTGCAGTTCCAGGGATCAGCCTCTTCTTCTAGTCTCTGAAGGCACTAGGTAAGCACATAATATACATCCACACATGCAGTAAGCATTTATATACAGAAAATAAAAATCTTTTAAAAATGAGACATTTTTGTATTGCAACCCAAACATTTTATTACAGCTATATATCTGATCATGAACACAAGCATGCCTGATGTAAAAAGAATTGGTTCTGTAATTTATAGCTAACAAAAAGCCTATTCCACCAAGACTAGGTAACACTGGCAATCTCCTTACTCTTATCTTCAGAGAAAGGCTAAGGGTGTGGTGCAGCTGTACAGAACAGGCGTAGCATGTGAGGCCCTGGGCCCTGAGCTCAGTTCCTACCCACAAGTCGAGACAAGAAAGGAGAGCTCTTAATGATGCAAGTGGGAAAGGGGAGGAAGGAGCTGAAGCCTCACCATAGGTCCTCACCTGTTCAAATTCAAACTTCAGTTCCTGTTCTTGCACCTTGAGGACATCTCGCAAATGATCAGTGTGGGCAGCTGCCTGTCGTCGAAGTTGGGTCCGCATTTCATTCTCCATGGCATCTCTGACTTCCTCTACCTGTGAAACAAAACATCCTGTGAAACAGTGATGGGTAGCTCTCAGATTTTCCTATGTACATTTAGGGACAGGGAAAGACTAGTTAGTAAGAGAACGGTAGCAGCAGTTGTAACGTAGAGTCCACTAACGTGCCAGGTGTGTGTGCACAACTGTCTAATTTTGAACAAGAGCCACAAAGCTGAACATTGGAAAGTGGCTGAAACGGTGACACAGCTGCACAGCAGTGGGACTTCACACATGGGTCTCTCAGGCCTCAAACCTGTGCTTCCATCATGCTGCCACTGCCCAACATAGAAACAAACACCATTATTTGCTGAATCACACATTCCACAGGAAGTAACTTATTCCAGAACTCAGAGGAAAGAACTCTAGTTCTAAGCTGGGTACAAACCTAGTTCAGCCATAACTGCTCACGTTCATGTCTCTACCTTTTCTATGGTGACAATGCCAACTTTGAGAAATCAATGTAAAATTAGTACCCAAAAGGTACACTTGAACACAGTTCTTAGAAACCAGCAGCTTATTTTCACAGGAAATGAGGTTTAACATGGGCCAAGCAAAACAAGTTAGGGAATGCTCCATCCTGCTTCACTTAGCAATTAACCATGGGCTGGTTATACTAGACACCAACACAAATGATCTTGAACATGAAACTCCTATTTTCTCAGATTTAGTACAATGAGCCAATGAATCCAGTTAGGCAGTATGTATTTAAGCCCAGCCCTGTGCCCGACAGAACCTATTGTCTGCTTGGATACATGACTGCTCAGACAATGCACACACAGATACTTGAGATTGGGATGCTGGTTTCTGAGGGTGACTGTGAGCAGGATGCCCACTCTAAAGTCTTAACTCCCACTCAACCTCCTCCACCCACTTTCACTGAAAACAGCAATAAGACAGAAACTGTGCTGCTTGAAGCTGAAAGGATAGGAGGGACTTGGCTGAGACACTGGCAATCAAATGTAGAACTAAGGTTTAAGGAGAAGAGAAAGAATGATGGGAGCACACAGCACAAACATCCCAAGGAAAAAGACAAAGACACCACCCAGAGAAGGCCACCAAACCAAAACCCAAACAAGATTCAAGAAAATGAATGTACTTACAGAAGGCACAGATACCATTAAGATTCTTTGGGGGTGTTTAAGAATTTTTTTGGGGGGCTGGGGATTTAGCTCAGTGGTAGAGCGCTTACCTAGGCAGTGCAAAGCCCTGGGTTCGGTCCCCAGCTCCGAAAAAAAGAACCAAAAAAAAAAAAAAAAAAAAAAAAAAAAAGAATTTTTTTGGACCTCATGGGAGAAGGCAACAAAGGAGATCCTATTATCCAATAAATACTCTTCCCTCTCAAAAAAAAAAAAAAAAGAGAATTTTTTTTTGGGCTTATTCTGTAAACCCAGAACTCAGGAAAGGGGAGCACTATAGCCGTGAATTCCTATCAGCCACGGCTAAGTAACAAGATCCCATTTTTAAATAAAAAATGTAGAGGAGGCTGCTGTGAATTCTAAGCCAGCCTGGTTATACAGCAAGAACCTGAAAAACTATTAGGATAGTATCTTGGACTAAGGTAGGAAAACAGACATACTGTGGATGTGAACTGAGTGTAAGAGCTGATGAGAAGATGGAGTAAAGAGTTCTAAGTGGGGCTGGAGAAATGGCTCAGCGGTTAAGAGCACTGACTGCTCTTCCAGAGGTCCTGAGTTCAATTCCCAGCAACCACATGGTGGCTCACAACCATCTGTAAAGAGATCCGATGCCCTCTTCTGATGTATCTGAAGACAGCTACAGTATACTTATATATAATAAATGGATAAATCTTTAAAAAAGAAAAAAAAAGGTTCTAAGTGAGTCCCTGCGTGCATGTCTCATACATAACATAGCCAAGCAAAGGAGAATGGAGTTATTTCTTCCCCTTTGAATAATCACACCTCCAACCTCCAGAGGTCCTGAGTTCAATACCCAGCAACCACATGGTGGCTTGTGACTTATACTGAGATCTGGTGCCCTCTTCTGGTCTGCAGGTATATAAGCAGAGAGAACACTGTATACATAATAAATAAATCTTTAAGAAAGAAAGAAAAACATAACACCAGTCTAATGATGGCTTGGCATCAATTAGCAGGCGGTGATGGAACAAACCAGGTTAACTTCAAATGCAGGTTAGTCTCTTCTCCACTACCTTTCTGTCTTGCTCAGCCTGAATTTCACTTCTATGGTGCTCCAACGCTTTTGCCACCGCAGAGTCAAAGGCTCGCTTTTCTTCTAGCTTTTGCCTTTCCAGGGCTAGCTCGATGTGCTGCTTCTCTGTGGCTTTCTGTTGCGCTAGCTCTCTGTTGAGCTGATCAATGCGACGGTGGGCATGAGCAATGAGCGCGTTCAGGTCGTCAGTGGAGAGTGTGCCAGCTAAACAGGTAACATCAGGTTAGTGATGTCACTGAAACTATCAGGCGAACACAAAATTCAAATCCTCCAGTTAAGGTAGACATTAACTTAACAACTACTATCCAGCAACTAGAGCACTATCAAGTCTATGGAAATAAATAACAGGTGGATCCTATTATTATTCATAACAGCAGGTGTGAGGCAGCACACACTGCCCCTTTCCAAGAACTCCAAATCAGTGTAATGTGAACTCATCATATCCTGGCTTTCTAATTTACTAACTTGACTTCTAAAAGAACAGCCTATAGACAATCACTACTAAACATCATTCTATGTACAACTATGATTAGCCCTAACAAATATTCAAAAGAAAGACAACTCCCACAGTTCTCCTCTGAGCCACAAGTACAGACAGGCACACACTCACACCCCCTCCCCCAACACACACACAGGCACACGCACACAAGTATGTATAAAGAAATATTCTGCAAAGCTGAGAAATGGCTCAAAGGTTAGGAACAGCATCCAGTGCTGCTGTTCACAGGATCTGGGTTTGATTCCCAGCACCCACAGGGAGTTCCTTGTAGCTGCAGTTACAGGGCACGTTAAGGCGCTCCTCTAGCCTCCACAGGTACCAGGCATGCAAGTGGTGTAGGGATACCTATAGATAAAACACTCAAGACACATAAAATGATCCTTAAAAAAAATTTTTTTTTAAATAAAAGGATTGCTTTCTACTAAAACTAAGGAGTCTTTTGCACTGAGACTCACTGAGTAATTTTAATGTGTGGGACATCTCTGAATCTTGGTTTGAAATAAATACTGTAAGTAAAAATACAATAAGTAAAAAGACTTAAGCATTGCACATTTTTTTCACGTGGAACAGGTTTATTGGAATGGCAGTTGGGGAGGTGGTAAAAGAGGGAGAAGAGAGAGAAAAAGACAAGTAGAGAAAGAGAAGAGTAGAGGCAGCCATGAGCATGAAGAGAAGAGGGAAGGGAATGGGAGAGAGAGGACAAAGAGGGAAGAGGGTGAGAGCAAGAGAGCACTGCGTATGTAACACTAGAGAACCCTCAAAATATTTCAAAGGAAAAGGATATTTTTGGAGTCTGATTTGACATGAAGGCTATGAAAAGATGAGACAAACCTGGGCGTTGGTTGATAACTGATAAAGTTGGGTGAAACATCCATGGGAGTTATTCTATTTTTTTTTCTTTTTTTTTTTAATGTTTGAAGCTCTTTGAAATAACAAGTAAAACAAAGACCTTATTGTCACTCTCTCTCCCTCCCTCTCCCTCTCCCTCACACACACACACCCTCATACACACACACACCCTCACACACACCAGAAAGAGTTCAGTATTTCAACATCCAAAAGAATGCCATTAAACATAAAATTTACATAATTACTCACCTAGGTCAGAAATACCTACAAATAAAGAGAAGAATAGTTTGAAAAAAGAAGGCACACACTTTGGTTAGGCATCATTAAATAGCAACATCCGGAAGGACCAAGAAGTTTCTAGAAAGCAAGATGTTTATTTTTCTATATTTACAGAGTCAGAGACAGCATTCCTAGGGTAGGCTGTAATATTTCAAAAGAGAATCACTGACATTAAGGATTGTTCCGGTTAGAAGGGATTTGTCACTGTCTCATCATAGCACATCAACTAGACTTTACTAGGAGACACAATTCTTTGATTATTGTCAACTGAACTCATTTATAGAATATTTCTCCATCCTCATACTGAGTTCCAGTGGCAGGCCACTTCCAACTGTCAAATACTTCAAGAATTAACGTTTTTCTTTAGGGACAATTTTGGAACAGTCTTTTCAGATTGTTAACTTTCTGCTTCTTCCTCCTGAAAGCTGGTCTTATGAAGGTGTATCACAATAAGTTTTCTTAAATAAACATTACAGTGAACTTTACATTAAATTTACATTTAACCTGTGCAAAATTAAACCACGCCCTCTGACTGTTGCTGTTCCTTTTTTTAATGATGTTCCTTATCATGATTACAAACACTAATGAACCTGTGACAAGGGAAGGGACAGCTGTCAGCCTCACTGTCTTGCCTCTCTCTCTCTCTTTCCCCTTGGCAATTTTGGAGTTAGAACATAATCTGTCTCCAACCAAATTTTAGCCTTTAATTTTGAAACAGATCTACACTGTAGCCCAGGAGTTTGCAGTCCTCTTGCCTCAGCTTCCTCAAATACATGGGAGTATAGGCTTGCATGCAAGCCAGATCTGTCTTTAGTATGAAGCTTGTTAAGAACTTCTTGGTGTAAATTCAAAGATAAGGATTTTTCATAAAAAGTATCTGTTTCTATAGCAAAGGACAAACTAAGTTGGGACAATGTAAGAGATGACTGTAACAGGCACATGAATACAATAGTATGTGCTACCGTGCATAAGCAATAAAGGAGACATGCTTATGGACTCTGGATTTGGGTTATCAGTCCTGTTTATTTTTAAGAATAATGTATGTGTGCTTGCATGAATTTATGAGCACTGTGTGCATGTAAGTGCCTGCAGTGGCTGTAAGAGGGCATCAGATGCCCTGAAGCTGGAGTTGCACATGTAAACTACTATATGAGTGCTAGGGAACAAACCTTGGTCCTCAGAAAGAGCAGTTAGTATTCTTAAGTACTTAACCATCTCTCTAGACCCCAAGCTCACTTTTATACTTGACATGAAGATGTATCCTTAAGTAAGTTTAGTTTACAGGTCCTTAAACTTCACAATAGCATCAGCCTATTCTGTATTTTTAAATATTTTTTTATAAAGTATTACATATATTTATTTATTTGGCTTGGGTGCACCATGGCAACTGTGTGGAGGCCAGAGAACAATTATTGACAATCAGTTCTCTCCTTCCTCCATGTGGGTCCTGAGGATAGAACACAGGCCACCAGGCTTGGCGCAGGTGTCCACACCACCAAGTCTTCTCTTTGGAGAGACACAATACCAGGTCACTTGCACAGATACACATAAGGCGCATTTGACTATTTCAAAGCTTTCTTTCTTTTTTTGTTCATTCTGGTGCTGGGGACTGAACTCAGGACTTGTACATACTAGCTAAGTCTCTACACTGAGCAACCCCCTCTTGCCATCCTTTTCCTTTTTTTGGAGTCAGGGTCTTACATACATAGCCCCGGCTGTCCTGGAACTTGAGATATAGACCAAGCTGGCCTCAAACTCAGAGAGATCCACCTCCTCTGCCCCACAAATGGTAGGATTAAAGGCATGTGCTACCATAGCAGGCCCTTTTTACCTTTTTCAATGCTGAGGCTCCGACCCAGGGCCTCTTGAATGCTAGACAGTTCAACCACTAAATTACACCCCTAGCTCTTCTGTGCTCTTACTATACAACAGAGCCTTAATGTACACTGGAAGTTTACTAAGTAAATACACAGGAGCTGAAGTGCTGGATTAGGAATATACGCACCTTCAAACCAATTGCTAAACAAGTGGCCCCTGGCTATCTTCCCATTCATATCAGTGTTCCGGGTATATTCACTAGATGGCCTCTATCACTTCACCCTCAGATGACTGTAGCACCTTAACAAGGTCTCACTAAGTAGCCCTGGCTGTCTTAGAACTCACTATGTGGACCAGACTAGCTTCAAACCAGGCTGGATGCTCCTGCTGCTGACTCCCAAGTACTAGGACTAAGGGTCACACAATCATGCCTGGCTCTGTAACCAACTTCTCTACCCTTAGGCATCATACCACTTCTCTTATTCAATTTCATAATCTCACAAGAATGGGTTTTCCAGCTAGTGTGCTGTGCCCAGCAGTGAATGCCTATAATCCCTAGTACTGGAGAGGCTGAGACAGGACAGTAATGAACTTGAGAACAGCCTGGAAGACCTGGGGTCACTAAGTGAATTCTCAAGTGTACCTTAACTAATCCATTCCAAAGATTTTTAAATATTATATGATTTGAGTAAGTATATAAACACATTAATACAGTTAATGTTAAAACATCACTTTAAATCACTCAGATTCTGGGCTAGAGAGATGGCTCAGCAGTCAAGAGCACTGACTGCCCTTCCAGAGGTCCTGCATTCAAATCCCAGCAACCACGTGGCCCAGCAACCACGTGGTGGCTCACAACCATCTGTAATGGAATCCAATGCCCTCTTCTGGTGTCTGAAGAGAGGTACACATACATAAAATAAATAAATCTTTTAAAAAGAAAAATTCACTCTCATTCCACTTTTAATTTTTGAGTAGCAAATCAGAATCAAATCTTGAAACATAGAATTAAACACTAGTGAACCTCTGCTCACCAGGATCAGAACTACCAGAGTAATGCCAGTGTTCTCTCTGCTATGACAGAGAGAAAATAACACCCCACATACTGATTGAGACATGCTAGAAGCACTGGGATGGAA
Organism: Rattus norvegicus; assembly: GCF_021556685.1. Taxonomy (NCBI): domain Eukaryota; kingdom Metazoa; phylum Chordata; class Mammalia; order Rodentia; family Muridae; genus Rattus; species Rattus norvegicus. The sequence goes on along the minus strand of NC_141537.1, from coordinate 105,063,531 downwards.
GGCTGGAGTTGAAGCAGGTTTAGATTAGTTGATTAGATGCTAAAATCCAGAAGGAAAATGGCGATCATAAAGTTATACTTACTCATCCCTTTCCATCCAGGAGTGATGTCTGGAGTGATGCTGTCCAGCTCTTTTCTAAAGTCATCCCTTGCTTGGACCACAAGTTCATGATATTGAGACACCACCTTAGCCTCTGACTGAGCAGCCTGGACCTAAGCAGATACAAGGGGTCTCTGGATAAATGCAACTAAAACACGACCTACACTCTAAGAAACCAGTCTAGCTGCAGGGGTACAAACAATACATAGAAATCTGAAGATCAGAAAATACAACTAACTTGTCTTTTTTAATACAGTATGTTTTGTGAAAGCAAGTGTGTAAATGTCAGAGAGCATCTTGAGAGAATCAGTTCTTTCCTTCCACTAACAGAGTCCCAAAAATCCAACTCAGATCATCATACTCAGAGGCAAGTTCCCTTATGCTGCTACCGGCCATCTGACACAAAGTTTAAAAGGAGTTAAAAATGATACTTTTAAGATTTATTTATGTAGGGGTTGGGGATTTAGCTCAGTGGCAGAGCGCTTGCCTAGCAGGCGCAAGGCCTGGGTTCGGTCCCCAGCTCCGAAAAAAAGAAAAGAAAAAAAAAAAAGATTTATTTATGTATATGAGTGTTCTATTTGCATGCACTCCTGCATGACAGAAGAGACATCACATTCTATTATTATAGATAGTTGTGAAACACCATGTATTTGCTGGGAAACTGAACTCGGGACCTCTGTTAAGTGTTCTTAAGTTCTGAGCCATCTGACTAGCCCAATACTTAAAGAGATAGTAGGAATCAGTATTTTCCTGAATTCTTCTTTTTCCTTTTTTTTTATTGGATATTTTATGTATTTACATTTCAAGTGTTATTCTATCCCCTCCCTACCCCCCCACATCCTCCTACCTCTTTTCCCCCCCTTACCCCTGCCTTCTATGAGAATGCTCCTACTCCCACCCACCCACTCCACCTCAACACCCCGGCATTCCCCTACACTGGGGAAAAAAGCCTTCATAGGACCAGGGCTCCTCTCCTATTGATGCCAATGTCCTGAATTCTTAAAAATGCTTTAACAGATACTGTAAAATATAAAACATAACAAAGACTTCAGAAACACACCTTTTTGACCACGCTATCCAGATCCACTATCATGCTGTGCAGTTTCTCCTCTGCAGCAGTTATATAAGGGGTGGCCCCAGCAATCTCTCTTTTCTTTGCATCTTCAATTATAGTTTTCATCTTCTCTAACTCTTCTCTGTGGAGAAAAAGAAAAAAGAAAAAACATTAAGACTCCGTTTAATTGTTACTAACTTTATTAAAGAGTTTCGAAGTCACCAATTCGGGCTTTGGAACAAGAGAGCTCTGTCAGATTCTGTGTCTGACCTTAGTTGTGTTCTCTATCCCAAGCTAGAGTTACCTAGGAACGAAGCTCAAATGAGAACATGATCTCCTATGACTGGCCTGTAGTCAGGCCTGGGAAGCATTTTCCTGATTGAGGACTGAGATTGAAGAGCTCAGCTCACTGTGGGTGGGGTGCCATCCCTGGACAGGTGGCCCTGGGTTATTAAGAAACCAGGCTGAACAAGCCATGGGGAACAACGGTAGGCAGAATTCCCCTGTGGCCCCTGCTTCAGTTCTGCCTCCAAGTTCCTACCTCGACTTCTCTCAATGATGGGCTGTGACTGAGATATGTGAGACAAATAAGCCTTTTCCTCCCTAAGCTGCTTTTGGCCATAGCCTTTATGACCAAACAAGATACACAGGAAGCAAACTAAGATACTAGGTTTAAGCCAATTTGTGGGGAAAAAAGGTCAAAGTAGCAGACAGTTTAATAAATTAACTGCTTTTGTAGTGATGGCAAATTGTTATGATGTATATACTGAATTCTGATATAATTACACTGAGCATTCTCACTAAAATGTGGAAATTAGAACAAAACTGTGATAACTGTGTAGACACATATAATCTAAGCACTAACCAATGCAAACCTGAATTTCATATGAGTTCCTTTAGATTAAACTTCTACTCATTTTATTTTAGCTTAATTGTCCTTCATATAGTTCATCCTCTTAAATCTTCCGAGGGCCAGCTCAGAGTATACACTGGTGGTGAAGTGAGGGAATGGTTTCTCTGCTTCTTTTTCATTTGTAAAGACAGCACAGAGAAAGTCCAGCCCAAAGAAAGCCACCAGAAGAGGCCCTAATTACGTCTTAAAGTCCGTAAGTAATTACTTGGCTTTGAGAAGGGCATCAGCAGCTTCGTCAACTGCCTTTCTTCGCTCCTTCAACGCACCCTCCACTGTTCGCCACTGGGCTGACTTCTTCTCACCTGCAATCTAAACAAAATTTTAAATTATAACCGCTCTCAGTCATACAACAACAGGTCAAGATTAATGCAGAATTCTGTGCCATTAAATTCAGGGGGAAAATCAGACACAAGTACAGCCAGCGTGCTCTTTACAGGGTATTCTAAAATGAGACAACACAACTGACTTCAGGACTCTCTTTCAGCACCCATTTTCCAGGCAAGTCCCACTGACATCTAATATAGTCTCCATTTTAAGGGCATATCGATTACCAATGGAGAACTTAAAAGCCAATGCTCTTAGGAAAGAAATAACTTTTATTGCACTGGACCACTGTGACAATCTAATGAGCTTCTTAGAACCAATTTTTAAATCCTTAACTCCAAACATTACAAAGAAATTCCTTTACAACACATTGAAAAAATACTTAAAATTGTATAAAATAGTAACTAAGGTCTAGTGATAAGATTAATAAACACCCATATTAATATTGATGAGCACAAACATTTCAACGATACCCAAGTACTACAATGCAATATGGAAAAACAAACCTTGCCTTTTATTACAGAATTCTTCATAAACGATACTAATAGACTTCAAAGACGTATCTCCTGGTTGCAGAGGTCAGAGAGAAAAGGCCCCCTAATGCAGCTATTTTCCAGCACTATGCTGATAAAAATAACTTGGGGACTAGAAGGATGGTGTAGCAGATAAGAGTTTGTCACACAACCTGACAACCTGAATTTTGCCCCTGAAATCTATATAAATAAGCTAGACGCAGTGATATACATCTGTAATACCAGCATTCCTACAGAGACAGCAGGCAGAAACACAAGAATAATCTGAAAGCTAATGGGGAACCTGGCCTAGAGAAGATACTGACAAGAGAGACACTGGCTCAGTAAAAGTAGAAGGAATTGATTCCTTAAGTTGTCTTCTGACCGCCATACATGCACCATGACAAGGAAATACCCATACTCATACACACACACACACACACACACACACACACACACACACACACACACACACACACACACACACACACACAATAACGAAAGGATGTTATATATTATAGATTCCAGGTCCACATACAGCTTTACTAAACAACCAGAAGTTGGAATGCATTTTTAACATTTATAAAGATGTGCCAGGCATGGTGATCTGAACACTCAGGAACTTAAGGCACAAGGACCACAAGTTTATCTGGTGTACATAGTGATTTCTAGGCAAAATAGGCACATATAGTGAGATACTATCCCCCCTCAAAATAAGCAAAAACCAACCAACCAATCTCTAAAAATAGGAGGGCACAATGGTATGTTGACACAGTAAGATCACAACTTTGAAACTGGTTGAGACTACACAGTAAGACTATCTCAGACAAATAAAATAAAATTTTAAAATGTGGTCAGGGATTCTACTTAATTGGCAGGGTGCTTGCTAGCATACACAAAGCCTGGGGCTCCATCCCCAGCAGCACATAAAACCAGACACAGTAGCACATGCCTGCAAATCCAACATTCAAGATGTAGAGACAGGAGAATCAGAAGTAAAGGTCATCCTCAGTTACACAACAAGTTCAAGGCCATCCTTTGATACAGGAGACCCTGTCTCAAACAAAAAAGTAAACAAATAAAAACAGGTTTGTTCAATGAAAAAAATTTAAAAAGTAGTATTTAAAACAATTCACAACTGTGTTTACAGATTTTTATAATAATAGGCCTAACCCCTCATCTTCATTAACTGATTCTGTAAGGGTTCTTCAGTAGGAAGCTGTGTACCTTCTCCTGGAGGGTAATATTCTTCCAATGCTGCTCTACTCCAAAGCCACCAACTGCTATCCCTCTGAACAACATTCATCCAGTGCATCCCTGACACCAAGGACATTTCAGCCCTCCCACACCCATGTAATGAGCATGACCAACATCTAACTGCTTTCCCAATTTGTTGACTAAACTATAATAGCTACACCTTTCTGCCTGTTGACTTCAAACTAAAGTTTTCTTTTCATTTATTTATTATTTATTTAGTTTTTGTTTCGGAGACATTTTTAATTTTGGAACAGCCCTATCTGAGCTGGCCTCAAATTCAGAGATTTAGCCTGCTTTTGCCTGGGATTAAAGGTGTGTGCCACCATGACCAGCCATTTTTAAGCATTACAGTGTTTATTTTTAGCTTATTTATTTGAGTATTCATTTGCACTGTACACCAGCAGGTCAGAAGAAGGCATCAGATCCTATTATAGATGGTTATACCTACCTGTGTTTCCTAGGAATTGAACTCAGGACCTCTAGAAGAGCAGACAAGTGCTCTTAAAGTCATATGTGACTCTCTGGTGGATGAACAACACACAATGCGTCACGTGTGGTCCTGGGACACAGTAAGAGCTGGCAAACTCACTTTCTGATCAACCAGAGCCACAGCCTTAATGCTGTAATTCACATGCTTACTCTACTTTAGCCTAAACTACTTGATCCTGAGATGTTCTCACATGCTCAAACTCAAGTTCCAGAAACTGCGTTCCAGTAATAATTCAGAAATTAAAATGATTAAGTTTAACAGAAGTTACTAACATAAACACAATGTTTTATCTGTGATATATAAGAAGTTTTATTACTATTTCTTAAATTTTCACATCATATCTAAAGATTTAAATTTACTTAAAGAAATGTTTGGCGGGGCCATGTGATGATTGCGCATACCTTTAATCTCAGTGCTTGGGAGGCAGAGGCAGGTAAGAGTTTAAAGTGGTCTGATTACAGAGTGAGTTCTAGGACAGGCAGAGATGAAGAGAGAACCCTTCTCAAAAAACAGTGATGCAAATAAATAAATAAATACTACTTTCAAAAGGTAACAAAAAACCATGTAGAAGGAGTAGTAAAAAAAAGCAAATCTATACTCTCTCTTAGGCCAAGTGAGACTGTGGACCTAGTAATCTTACCACTTTTCAAGTAGAGACAGAAGCAAGTTCATCTTTAGCTACACTGAGTTCATTATCAGCCTATAATATGAGACACTGTCTCAAGCAAAACAATAAAATTAAATAAAAGTTTATTTAAAATACATGAAAACACTGTTTAAAATTTGAAAACTACAGGGGCTGGAGAGATGGCTTAGTGTTTAAGAGCATTGGCTGGTCTTCTGAGTTCAACTGCCAGCAACCACATGGTGGCTCACAACCATCTGTAATGAGATCAGATGCCCTCTTCTGGAGTGTCTGAAGATAGCTACAGTGTACTCATATGTATAAAATAAATAAATGTGGCCCATTCTTTAAGGAAAAAAATTACATTTACTTTTACTGATGACATTACTAACAAGTCTTTGTGTACTAGCTACATGGTAAATTTAGTTATCAGTCTGAATTACATGACACCCTGTCTCAAGAAACAAATCCCTGAATCCTCACACTGTTAACAGTGCTCTGTGGTTCATCTAAAACATATCTGAAGGTTTTTCTCAGCTAGCACACACCTGTGATATCCCTACTTAGGAAGCTTATGCAAGAAGATCACTACAAGTCACTTCCAGTCTGGTCTCCTTAATTGCAGGCTAGACTGAAATACACAGTGAGAAGATTCTGACTTAAAAATATAAAAGGAAAATCATCATAGACTCTCTTTACTCTGTGAGAAAGCCCCATATCACACAGAAGCAACCAGTCTCTTTCACAGGTCAGTCCTTCCGTGGCGCACCTCAGAATTGTCCATGGCTGTTTTCAGTGTGCTGGAGTGTGCCTTGACAGCCTGAACTGCAGCATTCTGGGCTGTAATAGTCTGCCGAGTGACGGTTGCAGTCTGGTTCAGAGCATCTTCTAAACTCTTGGCTAGAGCTGAAAAAAGAAAGAACAGTTAAAAATAAATCCTCCTTACAAAAGACTTTAAACTTCTATTCTTCTCCTAGAAGTATTTCAGCACAATTAATTCACTAAAACATCAAACAAAATAAACTATACACAGGACCCAGTTTTAGGGAAGCATAATTCTCCTAAAAGTATGAGAGTGTGGTTATGGGTGGGAACTCAGTTACAGAAATGGCTCAGAGCACTTGCTGCTTCTCTAGAGGCTAAGGATTCTGGTTCCTTGCACTCATATGGCAGCTCAGAATTCCATCTAACTCTACTCCCAATTTAACATCCTCTTCTGGCCTCCACAGGTACCAGGCACAACACATGGTGTACATACATACATGCTGGCAAGCACTCACACAGATAAAACAATCAATATATCTTTAAAACAATAAGTACAGATGGTGGTTTTGTCAGAGTTTACTGTAATATTTTCACTTTTACAGATGTCTGAATTTTCCAAATTAAAGGTTGTTTAGGGGAAAAAAAAATCTTAAAGGCTAACAAATCAAATAGGTTTAGAAAATTCTGAAGACTATATATGTAGCATAATCATTAGCTTTTTCATTTTATAAAAATCACACTCATCAGAAAAAAAATGGTGCCTATTTCCACATTCTCAGCAAGAGGAAAACCCTTAACAACTCAATATGTCCAGGACACAAGGAGATAACAAATCAAAGAAAACATGCCAGCAAAGAAGAACAAGCTGTGCGTGTTGGTGCTTGTCTGTAACCCTAGCACTCAAGAAACAGAGGCAGGAGGATAACCACACATTATACAACAAATCCTTATCTCAAGCAAGGCCGATGAAATGGCTCAACAGATAAAGAAAGGCATTTGCTGGCAAACCAAACAGCGTGAGTTCAATCCCTGGAACACACATGGTACAAATAACCAAGTTCCAGGTTGTCTCTGATTTCCACATATACTTGCCATGGTAACTGTGGCCCAACACACACAAACGTGTGTACAAAATTAATTAATTAATTAATTTAATTTAATGCACTTTTTAAAAAGACTATCCAAAACAAAGAAGTAAAATCAATCAAGCAACAACAACACAACAAAAAAAATCTAAAAGAAGGCTTAGAATGAACAGTTTCCCTATGAAAGCACACAGGAAATAAACACCAAATGTTAAAGGCTGTCTTCTTTAAAAAAAAAAAAAAAGGGTGGGCATGTGCACACCAATGAGCAAAGAGAGACAATAATGAAAAAAATGCCAAGAAAGTAAGGATCAAACTGCTGTTTAATATAAAGAACAAGGGAGGAAGAAAGCAAGAGAGAGACAGAGAGAGAGAAAGAAAAATGTAGTACCTGGCTTTTGTGCTAGGCTTTTTTAATGGTGGGCATCCAAGACCAGAAAGCAGTGGACCATACTGAAATGAGATTGCAAGCAGGTCACCTACAATGTTACCCTCTTTAGACGTCTATTGACTATGCTCTAATCCTTGGTTAAAAAAAGAAAAGTGCACATGCATACATAGTTCTAAGGTTTAAAGGGAAATTAAGAGGCAAAAGCCAAGATGCTAATTTTTTTTCAGTTTACCTAAACAAAATCAAGAAATTTAGATCAACCCCAAAGAGACCAGCTAAAGCAACAGACTCTGCATCTCAATTCATAACTTAAATCAAGGTATTCATATGACCGAAGAATAAAAAGTGAGTAGAGCACATGACTGCACATGTAATTGTATAACTGAGAAGACTGAGACGGAAGGGTTGTGAAGTCAAGGCCATCCTGGGCTACAGTGCTACACAGTAAGGTCAAAGACAGCCTAAGTTACACATGCCAAAATCTATCAGAGACAGATGGAGTGATGGAGAGAGGGAGGGAGGGAAGGAGAAAGGATAGTAACATTACTGACAAATGAGAAAGTGCAAAAACATTTCACTGAGAATTTTTTTTACTTATTTAACATTTTCAACTATCTGTAACACACAATTGTAACAAGTAATGTGGGCTGCAGAGATGGCTCAGTCAGTGGTTAAGAGCACTGACTGCTCTTCCAGAGGTCCTGAGTTCAATTCCCAGCAACCACATGGTGGCTCACAACCATCTGTAATGAGATCTGATGCCCTCTTCTGGTGTGACTGAAGGTAGCTACACTATATTCATTTACAGAACCTAAATAATCTTTAAAAAACAAACAAACAAAAACAACTAATAATGCCCTAGACCTCCTTCCCTCTTCTCTGAGCAGCTCCTGAGCGCAGGGTAGAGGCAATAAGGTACCAAGGAAAGAGCCAGATGCAGCAGCAGTAAAAACAAGTGATGTGGCCAGAGAGAAAATTCACAATAGCTGCTAGAGAAAGTAACTTCCTGTTCAGCAAAAAACTTTTCACACCCCATTATTTCCAAAGTCACTAATACATAGCACACAGTACAATAAGTGACAGCCTGCATCTCCTGTACCAGAGGAATATCTATGTAATAGCAGGCTGGGGAAATGGCTCCGTGAGTAAATGCTGCTCAAGCATAGGACCTGAGTTCAGATCCCCACCATCTATGTAAAGGCTGAGCATTGCAGCAAATGCATCTATAACCACAGTTCAGGCAGATCCCAGGAGGCCATTGGCTTGTCAGGTCTAGCCCAGGAGTTCTCAACCTACCTAATGCTGCAGCCCCTTAATACAGTTCTCCACATAATAGTGACCCCCAACCATAACTAGTTTTGCTACGGTTATGAGTCAGAATGTATCTGAAATGCAGATGGCGATCCCCAAAAGAATCATGACGCAGGTCTTGAGAACTTCTAGTCTAGCAGAAACAGCAAGCTTAAGGTTCAAATGAGCAATCTTGTCTCAAAAACTTAAGTGAATAGCAATACAAGAAAATAAAGTCAATTTCTGAGTTCTAGACACTCACAGGTGAGTGAACCAAAACACACACACACACACACACACATACACACACACACACACACACACACACACAGAGACACACACACAGAGAACTGAAACTTAAGAAAAATACACTTGTTTTGCTGAAGATTAGCTCAGAACACCTTCTTACACACACACACACACACACACACACACACACACACAGAACTGAAACTTAAGAAAAATACACTTGTTTTGCTGAAGATTAGCTCAGAACACCTTCTTTCCTATACATACGTAATCTGAGCATTAAAGGTTGAAATAATCCATTTCTGTTTCCTGGAGTTGTAAGACAGCTTCATCTAGACATAAAATGGGTTTGGGATGCTCACCAATACACCATCAGAACAGCTCGTTACCTGAGTAAGAACAGTTTAGTGGGAAGAGCACAAATGGTGACATGGTGGTAGGAACTAAGCAGTGACATATGGAAACCAAAGAAACCCCAACAGTTACTGGTTGATAAAAGCTGGGCTAAGTGATGAAGAGAGCAACAGAGGATGACTTGATTTACATACACTCCATCTCAACTTGTTCTTGCTTTTCCTGTTGTGCTAGGCGAGCTGCAACTTCTTCAGGTGGTCGCTCCCTTACAGAAGATGAGGATGCTTCCTCTTGCAGCAAAAGTGAACAAGAGGAAAGCAAATTTCAACAGACTTTCAACAGGGGTAAAGAAAGCAGTGACAGCGACAAACGTGGAGAGGCCTCTACAAACTCATGGAAACTTTTAAAGAAAATAAGGGATTCGCTCTTAATGTATGGGTCAATTTGGATTTAGAAGTTAAAGTCTTCCCTAGGCAAGTTTGAAGGCTGGAAAACAGTCTAGGTTCACATTTCCAGTTATCTACAGGCTGGCTAGGCAATAACAGTTCTGGTGAGCAAGACTTTGACAGCACAATATAAATAATTAAACTACCTGCAGTTACGAATGTAGATGTTCCTTCATCAGTGTTGGGACATTCGGTGTTTATAGTGTCCTCATGCTCAACCTCAGGGGCCGGATCACCTGCTGCAGAAATAATTTGAGCTGCCCCTGTAGATGCTATAAATACATGTTATGCATGGTACTCATAATGCTGTTACCGTATGAAGGAAACTACTGCTGAGCACGTCACACTGTACTACTTAAATAGAAGACTTCTACCGGCCTATATTTGAGTAATAAACAGAAACAGAAAACTGACAAAGACTGACACAAAGTCTTCTCAGTGCCTACAAACACTTTAATCCCTCTTACCTCAAGAAAGGCTTCTAGTAACAGTGCTAACTCTAAGCACAGAGAAGTGAACATCAGTAACACATCAAAAAGAACAGCGGAAGAAAAGGGAGTCTATGTCAAAGGAGGAGTGATGAGCGATTTGGCAGAAGGTCTCTAACCATTCCGAAGAGTAGCAGAGATAAAGGAAGACATGAAGGATGTGAAAAAAGCTGACAGTTTCAAACACAGAGAAGAGTACGTTCACAGGGAAGATAGTGTGTGAAGAAAAGGATTCACTTAAAAACATCACTTCAGAAATGATGATTTTAAGAAAGATTATAAACAAAAACGTTGATGAAGAGGAAAAACAATTTTAGAGATGAAATGGGTAGGAAAACAAGAAAATGAGAAAATTTTGTTTTAAGAATGAAAGTTCTCATTCAAAAGGTATCTCAACATATACACAGGAGAAAAGGCTGGGTATCGATAAAGAAAAAGAAGATTAAAGTTAACTGCCAATCGAAGTTCAATACTATGTCCTCTCAACCACTGAAACCTGCAGGGGAAAACAGATGAACTAAGGATTGTTAAGGGTCCTTCCCAGTGCAGGAAGACCCTCCTCAAACTTTAAATACACAGACTTTAAGACAATCCCTCCTGTCAGACCTTCCAAAGACTACAAGTACAAGTACCTGCTGAAGCTGGAGTATCCCCGTTCGTTTCCTGGGTCTGTGCCATGGGCAGTTCGGAGTCTGTCATCACCTCTGATACGCTGGAGATTTTTAGTGGACCAGACTGAATCTTGGAAATGGAAATATTTAAAATTTAGGGTATAATGTTATTTTTTAAAAGGGAACATATAGTAACATTCTTTTATAATGGCCAGGTTATCAACATTTGTCAATATACTCATAGAAAGTAACTGTCATTACTACAAAAAAACCTTCTAAAAATGTAATTTCAATGGACTAGGCCATGTTTCAGGATATATAACAGCATGTGGTACATTACCATCCCTTTCCATGTCATTCCTCTTACATAACTATAATACTGAGAAGGAAGGATATTTCCACCTAGAGCCACTTCTTTTGTAAATAAAAATATAGTTTTCTGTGTGCATTCAATTAGGAACAAATGACTGATGACAGGCCTAGAGTAAAAGTGAACATCTGTTTTTTGTTTTATTCCCAGGATGCAATTACACATGAAGAAGCATGACAGGTTTGTAGGCAGTAACTGCTTTCCTTTCCCAATTAAAGCCAGACTAACTTAAGGTACTACTGTTCATTAAGGACTCTGAGATTTGCTGGGGGAAATGAGGAAATAATTAAAACTGTTGTTCACCACTCTTGTTGTCCCCTTTTACTAATGGTCAGAGCAGGCAGAGGGCCACACAGTCCTAGATGATTAATTAAAAAGAAATAGTTTAAAACTATGTCACAGAAACTAGAAAACTACACATTTTCTTTGAATTAGGCTGCTTTCTTTAGAAAGTGACTATTACTATGTCTTTGGGTGTTGTGCCTGCATATATGTCTGTATATCACATGTGTACTTGGTACCCAGGGAAGCCAGAAGAGGGCATCAGATCCCCTGGAATGGGAGTTACAGATTGTTATAAGCCACCATATGAGTGCTGGGAATCAAACCCTAGTATCCTCTGAAGAGTCTCCAGTGCTCTTAAATCACTGAGCCATCTCTCCAGCCCTGGCCTGTTTTAATTTTCAAACAGGGTCAAACTCTGTAGCTCAAGCTGGCCTTAAATTCCAATCCTTCTACAGTAACCGTCTAGATTTCTTCCTAAGGTGGGAAAAGCAAGGAAGAATGAGACGGCTTAGAGTAGTTACCATAACTGGTAAAGTCCACACATCATAGCAAGAAAGGAACCAGTGCCAGGCACTGTGGCACTGGCCTTTAATCCTAGCACTTGGGAGGCACAGGCAGGTAGAACTGGATCTCTGAGTTTGAAACAGCCAGGTCTAAGTGAATGTCAGGACAGCCAGGGCTACACAAAGAAACCTTGTTCCCCTGCCCTCCCTGTATCTATCGGAAATGACAACTCTGAGAATGACTATGAATAAATGCCTAGGCCTTAAGCTAGGGCTTATTCCCCAACTAGCTCATATCTTAATTAACCTGTTTATTCTGCTCTATGAGTGCCACATTGGTGGTTACCACTCCTCAGTTTCATGTGTGTCTCCTCAGAAGACATTCAGGGATAATTCTTCTTGTTCCTGGCTCTATTCCAAAGTTCTTCTCTCACTACAGGAACTCCCACCTCCTATTTCCTGCCTCAGCTAATAGGCCATCAGTTATTTATTGACAGGTGATACTTCTATACAGTACACGAGATTCTCTCTATGTGCTCTGCCCCCCCCCCCCAAAAAAAAGAAACCAGGGAAAAAGGAACCAACGGCCAGCTTCTAGCCTGACATTTAACTTTTCCATATTCAACCAGCATTCTTTATTTTCAACATTTACTTATCAGAGGGAAAAGCACACACAACAGCACTCACGTGATGGTAAGGCAATTTGCAACAGTCAGCTCTCTGCATCCAATAGGTGATCACCAGTCTTTTTTTTTTTCTCGGAGCTAGGGACCGAACCCAGGGCCTTGTGCTTGCTAGGCAAGCGCTCTACCACTGAGCTAAATCCCCAACCCCGATCACCAGTCTTAATGACAATACTTTATATACTGAACCATCTTGCCAGTCCACCAGACAATCCTTACAGTCTCATTTTTCTTTTTTCTTTCCTTTTCTTGATTCTCAAGATCGGGTTTCTCTGTGTAGTCCTGGCTGTCCTAGAACTCAACTCTAGACCAGGATGGCCTCAAATTCAAAGATCTACCTGCCTCTGCCTACCGAGTGCTGGGATTATCACTTTACATTTGTTTTTTGAGAAATTAAAAAAAAAAAAAAGTGGGGTTAGAGAGAAGACTCAGTGGTTAAGATCACACTGACTGCTCTTCCAGAGGACCCAGGTTCAATTCCTAGCACCCACAAAGCAACTTGCAGCTGCCTCTAACTCCAGTTCCAGGTGATGTGACACCTTCACAGACATACACAGAGGCAAAACACCAATGCATATAAAGTAAATAAATAAATAAATCATTAAAATCATTTAATTTAAAAAAAATTAAAAATGTTTAAAAGTTCCTGGCAAACAGTACCATGAAAGCACATCATAGGGGTTGGGGATTTAGCTCAGTGGTAGAACGCTTGCTTAGCAAGTGCAAGGCTAAGCAAGGGTTTGGTCCCCAGCTCCAAAAAAAAAAGAAAAAAGAAAAAAAAGAAGAAAGCACATCAATGCTTTATTTATTTTAGAAGACTCTACATTGACATAATCTCTATTCTTTCAGGAGAAATCTGGAGGTGAAAACTGAAGGTGGGAAAGGCCAGGTGCATGGGGAAAACAATGGCTTTAGTTTAGAAGACAACTGTATAGGAAATTATACAGGGCAAGGTAGAGTAAGCAGAACAGAGGGCTAACAAACAAAAGCAATAATGAAGAATCTAGCAATTCTAACCCAGTAACCTGGTAACCACCACTATTGGGAGCTGAGGGCTCAGTGGCTGGAACCTAATCTCTAGCACCAGTGGGGGTGGGAAGGGAAGAAATCACAAAGCATGTAGATTGTAGTGAGCTATGCACAGATAACACTATCCAGATGAAAACAGCTTGCTTCTTAAAAGTATTCCATACTCAGGTATAATGGTACATTCCTGTAATCCCCAAATGTAGGAGAAGAAGCCAGAGAATCGGGAGTTCAATCACAGTCTGAGCTACATAAAACTGCCTCAAAAATAAGTAGTTGAGTGAAAGCATTTTATAACATAAATTGAAATACTGTTTAAAATTCTTACCGGTTTCTTTGGCAATGGAACAGTATAAGGTGCAGAGCCAAGAACCATCCCAAAGAGCTTGTCTGAATAAGGAATAGTTTTTTCTACACTTTCCCGGAAATGGGAATCCCATTTGGCATACAGGATAGTGCCACCAATCCCTCCACCAACAAACAAAAGGCCAGCTCCAGCAATTTTACCAGCAGTCACCCTAGAAGAAGGAAATAGGAAAAATATCAAACTTTCTTGTGTCCTCTTTTCAGCTTTCCTACTGAATCTTACAGACCTTCCCACTTCCATTTCTCTACCATGGACTCAGACCCCAGCAGCCAAGAGTGATATACAGCTGCAAACCACTTTTTATTGATCATTTTTAATGTGTCTGCAATATGAAATAACAATATTTACATACAGATAACAAAAATTTTAAAAGATAATAACTATAACAGAAAGAATGAAGCAGTCTCTCATATGACCCTTAAAACTTGCTATTTGAAAATTTGAGATTTCCTCTGAAGTCCCACAAATCACTGACTTTCAAAGCTCCTCTAAAAGCTTCTCTGTAAGAAAAATAAAGTGAATCCTTTACAACAAAGAAAGCCAATTCTAACATTCTAATGGCTGAGGCAGGAAAACTGCCCAGAGACCGAAGCCAGTATGGGTTAGCTACAAAGCAAGACTTCATTTCACATAAATTAAATTTAAATTTGAAAACTGGGCTGGAGATGTAGGTCAGGGCCTGCTGCTCAGCAAGTCCCAACCGACAGTAAGACATCAATAAAACAAACACACACTTCTTAAACTTACATTATAGTAAGGACCTAAATGAACTCCGGCAAAACAGAAGTAAACACTTGAAGAGAGGACTCCGCTCAGTGCCACCCAATTACCAAAGAACTGAAAGGAGCTTCATTACTAAAGCTTTGTTGGGGTCTGCCCTGGAGTTATCTGTATTTTGATGCTAATTCCACTGCCCCAAGGACAGCTGCCTAGTCAGTACTCAGGTGACTTCACCAGAACCTTCTCTTCATTTAATTTGTAAAATACAGGTGAGAGAAGGTACAGGATAGAAGGAGGCCTGTCACTGGACGAGAAGGAAGGGTGGGCAGGAGAAAAGTTTGAAGGAAGAGGACACTGGAAAAGAGGAGAAAAAACAGGAGGGATGGAGAGAGTAGTCATGGTGGAAAGAAAATGGAAGCTGATGTTAAGATTCTACTGTGTAGGGGTTGGGGATTTAGCTCAGCGGTAGAGCGCTTGCCTAGCGAGCGCAAGGCCCTGGGTTCGGTCCCCAGCTCCGAAAAAAAGAAAAAAAAAAAAAAAAAGATTCTACTGTGTATTTACAGGTTGTTATTGATGTTCTTAAGGGATGGATGTGTATGTTTAGGCGGGCAATTATATCTTATCAATTGGGTCAAAGGTTATTGTGTTGTGTGTTCTTTCATGTGTAGATTTAAGTGTAAGGGAGTGTGGGGTGCCTGGTCTGGGCCACCCTGGAGTTGGGATGTGTGATTCTGGCATGGAAACCTGCCTTGGGAATTCGATGGGTAGAGAGACTGCTGCCAGGCTCAGAGAGAGGCCTTTGGTAGTGTGCTATGGGATGGAGCAGAGCGAGTGAGAGGCTTTGCTGACTGAAACTTAGATATCTAGCAGATATCTTGGGGGACTGCAGTGTAGACCTAGTAGGGATAAAATACAGCATTTTCATTTTTTATATTTTTACAATAACAAAGCTTCACCCAAAATAACGTAACAGAAGGAACTTCTCAGATCTTAGAGCACAGCTTCAGTGTAATATAGTAGTTCTCTTTTACTGGGAAGGGGGATTTGTTCCAAGAACCCCAGAAGCCATGAATAGAATCAAATGTATTTTTCTCTATAATATGTATCTATGATAAAGATTAATTTATAAACTAAACACAGTAAGAAAGCAATAACAATAATGAAATTGAACAATTTTAACAATATTTTACAATAAAGGTTATGTGAATGTGGTTTTGCTCAAAAATATATTATTGATGATGTCCAGCACTTGGGAGGGAGAGGCAGGCAGATCTCTTGTGAGTTTGAGGCCACATTGACCTATACAGTGAGCTCCAGGAAGCTGGGGCTTTATCTAGAGACCCTGTCTCAAAAAGATTAAAACATAAATGAAAACTCTTACTCTACTACACTCAGCCTTCCTCTGATGACCATGGATGTTATCATAATACTGTTTCCTTAATAAAAGTTAGTTTATGCAGCCATATCCACATTCAAAGTAAACACAAACACATACACGCACTCACACACACCTCTATTATTAATACACAGTAAAGAGCTTGGTTCCAAGGAGACGAGTCACATACCCAGAACTGCTTGAAGTGGAGTATCTACGGCATGGTCGTAGTGGGCGGAGGACAAACTTCCCACACAGACAACTCTAAAGGAGAAGAAGACATTACATCAATACATTAAAGGAATTTGGAAGTATGATGGCTCATACTTGTAACCCCAGCAGTCTTCAGGCTAGGAAGATCATAAACTACAGGCCAGTCTAAGATACAAAGCCAGACCACCTCAAAATGCAAAACTTTTAATACATTTCAGGAGATTTTTAATTGAAAAATTCAAATACACTTTTCTTAAAAGTGTATTCAAACAAAAATTAGTTTACTTTCAGAAATCTACCTACAAAACACTTTTCTGAATGTTTAAAAGCAGTTCTACACTAGCACTTACTTAGAAGGCTGAAGCAGAAAGACTGCTACAAGCTGCAGGCCAGCCTGGGACAAGCTGTAAGACCTTGTCTCAAAAAAACAAAAACCAAATAAACCCTAAAACCTCAAAAACAGTAATAAAGAAAAAAATATTCTTAAATATTGTGCTGTTGAATTTTTTTATTTTCTTCATGTTTAAGTTACATTTATTGTCTATATATGCATACACAGATATATGTGTGCACTCGAGAACACACACACATCCACACAAACTCTACTCTTATGTAGAGGTCAGAGGACAACTTGTGGGAGCCATTTCTCTACTTATCCTATGTGAGACCTGGGGATCAAAGCTCACCAAACTTGCACCACAAGCATCTTATCCAGGACCATATGGCTGACCCTAGTTGCTTTTGTTGCCATTGTTTTGTGAGTCAGGGTCTCACATAGTCCAGATTAGCATTGAATCCTTGCTCTTTCTGCTTCCAACTCCCAAGGGCTAGGATCACACAGAAGCAATGTTTAACTTGAAAAAGAGAATCAGAATGATTCATTGGTACTTTTAAGTTTATATATGATTCTCATTTCCACTGGGATTTTCTATAAGCGTTAACTGGAATAGGCCACTGGGAGTGTGACCTGGGGCTATGTCTTGTCAAAGTCCTATCACAGAATCCCCTTTCTGCTTCCTGTGCACCATGGGGTAAGAATCTCTTATTGCATGTTTGGACCCATTCCTAAGATGTTCCATTTCACCATGGACCTAAGAACCACGGGTTATGTATGGACTGAGCTCTTTGAAAAAGTCTGCTGCATAAACTATTAAAATTTGTTAAATTCCAGAGAGCAAAAAGATACAGCCTATTTGAATAAATCAAAGATGCAGTGAGGAAAAAAAAAAAAGAAACAGGAAACCAAATAAATCCCCCACCTCAAGTTGTTTTCCTTGGATATCTGGGTCACAGCAACACAAACACCTAACTACCACTACAAGATTTAAAAAAAATAATGAATTTAAACAATAAAAGAAATAAAGAAAATGTAAAAAACAGTTTTTGGATGCTCCAAAAGAAAAGGAGCCAGCCATAACTAGGACTTAGGTGCAAACAGTTGTTGTGGTTTGCCCTGGAGTTATCTGTATTTTGATGCTAATTCCACTGCCCAAAGGACAGCTGCCTAGGCAGTACTCAGGACTCAGGTGACTTCACTAGAACCTTTTCCCCATTTAATTTGTAAAATACAGGTGAGGGCAGGTACAGGATAGGAGGAGACTTGTCACTGGACGAGATGGAAGGATGGACAGGAGAAAAGTCTGAAGAAAGAGGAGGAGACTGGAACGGAAGGGAAAAGGAGACAGGAGGGACAGAGAGAGTAGTCATGGTGGAGAGAAAATGGAAACTGACGTTAAGATTTTACTCTGTGTATTTACAGGCTGTTATTGTTCTTAAGGGATGGATGTGTACTGGGCTTTGTATGTTTAGGTGGGCAATTAATTATATCTTATCAATTGGGTTAAAAGTTACTGTGTTGTGTATTCTTGTGTGTGAGGGTTTGAATGTAGAAAAGTGTGCGGCGTCTGGAGACACTGGGCCGCCATGGAATTGGGATGTGTGTTTCTGGCATGGAAACCTGCCTTGGGAACTAGATAGGTAGAGAGATTGCTGCCAGGCTCAGAGAAAGGCCTTTAGCAGTATGATATGGGATGGAGCAAAGCAGGTGAGAGGCTTTGCTGACTGAGAATTAAGATATCTAGCAGATATCTTGGGGCACTGTGATGCCAGATCTGGTGGGGGTTAAAAGACAGCATTTTTATTTTTTATAATTTTACAACAACAAACAGTCCACGTTTTTAGAAAAGAAACAACAGAGAATGTAAAAACAAAAATCCAAAGGGGAGAACAGAAATTCCCAAGCATCATAGCAATCAACCATCATATCCAGCTAGATTCTACATCTATTCTGGAACTGACTGACTGCTGTGCTCCTCTAGCTGCCTGCTTTTTTGAAAGAAATTATCCAGTGCTTGCCACCCCAGTAGATGCTGATATAGAATAGGAAGCAGATGACCTTAGTACTCTGGTTTCCAGAACAAAACTGGAGGAGGTTAAGAACTTTACGGTCAGATCAAAGATATTTTACCCATTTTAAGATCTAGTTAAAATGATAAGACCCTGGTCCTAGTTGAATAAAATTTTTGTAGTGTCTTAGAGATGGCTGCAATGGAAGAGAATATTAGTTACTCTAGCCCCCACCCCACAAAAAATAGGGCTGAGTGCATCACACAATATTGACTGTACATGTGTGTGTAACGGGGGTGGGGGGAAGAGATCAGTTGTTCTAACCTCCACCTTCACCAAAAAAAAAAAAAAAAATTAAGGCTGAGTATATTTTGCAGTACTGATTGTAACAAAGCAGATATGCCAAATGCTCTTCCAGAAATATGCTACCTATCAAACATGAGTTGTGTGTCCTTCCCTGATATGGGGATTATCCAGAAGAGACAAATTTATAGAAATAGTAAATAGTGGCTGCCAGGGTTTAGAGAAGAGGGGATGGGGTAGGGAAAG